>NW_022698517.1:0-1741 GCF_011630105.1 Anneissia japonica
CTTTGTGAGGGTCAAAGTACGGCGGATCACCTAACTCGTCCTCAGTGACGAGTTCAAATCTAGTCTTTTTTTTATTTTTCTTTCTCCCCTTTTTTGTTCGCACGATATCTCAAAAACTGCCACGAGTGTACGAACAATCGATGTCATCGAACATTTGGCTTGGTCAGGAATAGTCATGGTAAGCTTTTCAACGCGCTCAGTCATGCGTGACGTCATCTACGCGCAATTTTGCGTTTTTACATTATCGATAATATCAGCCTAACCAAAAAGGTAACCCCCAATTTTTATTACATATTCTGAAAGCACATGAGTTGTAGATACGATTTCATAGATCATATTGGCTGATCGGACATTGTGACGTCATCATATTGCCATTTGAATTAAGAAATAATTGAATTTATATTTATTACGTTATTACTTTTTATACTCGTTTAAACATACTCGCTTATCTTGATTGATTGTCTCCCACCTGTGAGTATGTTATAGCTAAATCAATTCTCTTTCGGACGTGTCCCTTTATTTTTATTTTGATGACGTCATCATGTTCAAAAAGAATGCTTTTTTGGAGCCTTCTCATCTTTCTTTCTCAAAAGATGTAAACCAAAGATCTTATAAACACAAGATAGCGTTCTCCGCGATTTACGCGTAACAAATAGAAGCGTCGGTCAAGGTTCAAAAGTTTCCAATTTAGCAAGAGGGCGCCATTCATGCGCTATTATACCAAAGAGAAAAAGTAATCAGCTTTGGAAGAGGGCGTCCTATTTCTTGCCATAGATCTGAGATGGTTCCTGTTCTGCTGTTTACAGGATTGATACCCTAATGGTAAAGTCGAGCGGCAAGGGTCAAAAGTTTCCAATTTAGCAAGAGGGCGCCATTCATGCCTTATTACAGAATTTGCACGCGTAAATCGCGGAGAACGCTATCTTGTGTTTTTAAGATTTTTGATGTTAACACATTAAAAATAGAGGGCCGCAGACTGTATTTAGACCGATAGTTTGTATACTGTACCCTAATTTGACGTGTGCGCTTCACTACGCGCGCGTACGCGTGCGTCAAAATTTAAAAATGCTCAAAATCACTTTTTGACTAAATTAGAGCACATTTTAGGCCGTTTTGAGCATTTCAAATTTTTTTGAAATTTTCCACTACGCGCGCACATTTTTAAGTGCGCAGCACGTACGAAAGCTAGAAATTACGTTATTTTACATATTTTGGGTTTCTGACATTGTTTTCACAAATTTCCATTCTTTTCGGTCATCTTTTGGCCAATACCAATACCGTACGTGCGCATCAAACATAGGTATCTTTGCGCGTATTTGTGCCGTATACAGTGAAATTATGAAAAAATCAGACCTATTTTTAATCAGTTATAGCTCCTTAGTTTGAAAGGTGACCCCCAATTTTTATTACATATTCTGAAAGCACATAAGTTGTAGATATGATTTTATAGATCATAATGGCTGATCGGACATTGTGACGTCATCATATTGGCATCTGAATTCAAGGAAGTGAATTATAGCAATGACGTCATTTTTGAAAATACGCATTTGAGCTTATCTCGCTTATTCTTGGTCGACCGTCTTCCAACTTTGAATATGTTATAGCAGAGACAATTCTCTTTCATATAATTGACCCCTTTTTACATTTTGATGACGTCATCATGGTCAAAAAATTGTTTTTTTTCTGACCCCCTCATTTCTCTTTCTTCAAAACGTTGATGACCCCATATAATCTTAACCAT
>NW_022698518.1:0-7501 GCF_011630105.1 Anneissia japonica
TTTTTATTTAAACATTTTTTTCAAATGAGTGACTCTTCCAGTAAGGCTAATCATAGAGAAAAGTTATATTTTCTCTATGGGCTGATAAAGTCGCAGCACTCGCAGCACTGTCCAGTGATAGATATTCAATATAAAACTTTAAAAATGTTAAAGGATGAATATCCCGACATATGATTATAAATATAATTATGTACATTTATAAATTTAAGTATGGAAAGATTTTGTGTTAAATGTCAGTTTATAATTCAAAATACAAATTATCAAAAGAAACAAATAATGATAATATTTTGAAAATAGGAAACAAGCTGTGCAAAAACTTACCCATAACATATGAACTGACCTTTGCTTTTGCATATATTGTCTTAGTCTTGTATTATTTATTTATTTATTTATCTGTTTATCTACTTATCTACTTACTTACTTACTTACGTACATTTATTTATTTATTTATTTATTTATTTATTTATTTATTTATTTATTTATTTATTTATTTATTTATTTATTTATTTATATATTTATTTATTTATCTGTCTGTCTGCTGTCTGTCTGTCTGTCTGCCTGCCTGCCTGCTGGCTTGTTTATTTATTTTGTATATTTTATTTATTTATTTATTTATTTTGCTTATTTATTTATATATATATTTATATATTTATTTATTTATCTATCTATCTTATTTATTTATTCATTATTTATGTATTATTTATTAATTTATTTACTATCTTATTCAATTATTACTTACTTATTTATATATTTTTTTATTTTATCTATTTACATATTTATCTATTTATTTATTTATCTATTTTAATATTTATTTATGTACTATTTATCTATTTTGCTTACCTACTTATTTATTTACCAACTTACTTACTTACTTATTATTTATTTATTTATTATTGATTTATTTATTAAGTTATACATTTACTTATTTATATATTTACTTATTTACTTACTTATTTAAATATTTATTTTATGTATTTACATATTTATTTATTTATCTATTTATCTATTTATTTATTTATTTATTTACTTATTTACTTACTTACCTACTTACTTATTTATATATTTATTTACTTATCTAATTATTTAATAATTTATTTATCTATTTATTCATTTATCTATTTCCCTATTTATCTATATATTTACTTATCTATTTACTGATTATTAACTTACTTACTTATTATTATGTTTATTTATTTTATCTATATATTTACATATTTATTTACTGATGTATTTTTAAATTTATTTATTTACTTATTTACTTACTTATTTCTTACTTAATTTCCTACTTACTTACCTACTTACATTTATATATTTATTTATTTATCTATTTATTTATTATTTATTTATTTATTTATTATTTATTTATTTATATATTCTTAATTTATATATTCACTTATTACTTATTTATTTATTTATTACTTATGTATTTATTTACTCACTTACCTACTCACTTATTTATTTAATTATATATTTCCTTATTTATTTATTCATTTATCTATTTATCCATTTTTTTAATTGTTTATCTATTTACCAATTTATCTATATATTTACTTATCTACTTACTCATTTGCTTATGTACTTACATATTTACTTAATTATTTACTTATTTGCTTACTTATTTATTTAGTTATTTAGTGCTTTATTTAGTTATTTACTTATTTACTTACTTATTTACTATTTATATATTTATCTATATTCTATTCATCTATTTATTTATTTATTTACCTATTGATCTACTTACATACTTAATTGCTTAATTTACTTACTTGTTTATTTATTCATTTATTTACTTACTTATTTACTTATTTATTAATTTATTTACTTAGTTATGTACGTATTTACTGATTTATTTATTTACATTTTTAAAATTTTTTTTTTGCTTTTTTAAATATTTTTTTTTGGTTTTTTTGTTTTTATATATATATTTTTTTTGTTTTTTAGTAACGCTCCTAAAAAGCTGTTTAAAACAAAGGTCTATCAATAGACTGGCAAACAGGAGTTACCCTTTCATAGTCTGCAACGAGGTCCAGAGTGCTGATGACGTAATCGAGAGGTGGTCGTTCGCCTGCATTGACCCTGATGCAAGCGTCTCCGACGGCTGACATGTGGATGTTTCCAATGGCAGTTCCCAACACTTTGATGCCGTACCCCAGTGAAAAGATGTCAGTTTGCACTGAGTCACTGGCACCGTATACAATTTTCTCGATTGGAGTCTCGGGATGTTTGGATATGTAAAGATCTTTTTCAGCTTCAGATTTAAAGGACATTTTTTTGCTGCGCCTTGGCTTTTGAATGCTGCTCACCATCCCGAAATCTGTTAGTTTTGCTGTGAAGCGTATGCCGTTGTGACAAATTAAGATGTTTCTAGCTGCCAAGTCATTGTGTAAAAGTCCTCGTGTGTGCATCTCATGGAGGCCCTTTGCGACCTCGGATGTCATTGTGATGCATTCAAGTCCAGTTATTGTCGGACGTCCGGTTTTCATCCCATTTAATAAGGTGGTACTGGTGTGGGTTTGATTGTCGCCAAAAAAATTCTTGTACCATTCTGCATTCGTTACCTTCACGAAATACGCCGTAAAAGTCTGGGAATGATGGCAAACCTGACAAGAATTCCATTACTCTTGCCTCCAGGCACATCTGGTTCCAAGCATCCTCAGGATCTTTGTAGTACTTCATGGATGCTGTCTTTACAGCAACCAGGTGTTGGTAGCCAAGGATATTAGATGTCATGAGATTAACACTTCCAAAGCTACCACTTTCAAGTTCCACTGGGGTTGCAAGAGAAGAGACGCTTGATGAGTCTAGTAGCCTGATTGGGAGAAGCATTAGGTTACGATGTTGTGCTGTTGCATCCAGTTTGCCAACAGGTAGTGTGGTAGTGATTTGGGTGGGTCTCGAAAAGTTAGAGGAGCTGCTAGAAGATAATGACGACGATGGTAGTGGCGATGGGGAACAACTGATGTTAACCATAGGTAAGATCACCTCTCCAGGCGATAACGATAGTGACGAACTTACCGATCGTCTTACTGGTATGAATATGATTTGGCCAGGTGAATAAGAAGATGGACAGTAGCTCCTATTTGAAGTAGATGATGAAAGTGATGATGATGATGATGATGATGATGATGATGATGATGATGATGATGATGATGATGATGATGATGATGATGAAAGTGATGATGATGATGAGGAGGATGAAAGTGAAGATGTTGATGAGGATGATGAAGGAGATGGTAATGGAGTTGCTGGAGGTGATAGTAATGATACTGAAGTTATTGATGATGATGAAGAACTTGCTACGATAGATGATGATGAAGTAATCTTCACTTTTTGATCAGCATTCTTCAGTTCCAAACTTTCTTCAAGGCTATAAGAAAATGCTTTGGTAATACAACAAGTTGATAATATAATAGAAGTAGTCTGCTTTCCAGTTACAAGTTGGTTGGGAGTTGGTGTAACCTCGGGTTGAGTTCTGGTATTATTTTCAGCTATTTTATCGACATTTGCCGTCTGTCGATTATTATCCGCAGCATTTGTTGTTTCGTTGTTTCCTCGAATGCATAGCAAACGAATGACTGCTTGCCACATACGATTTAAAAATGATCGTCGTTGGTTGTTGTTGCTGCGACTCTGTATCTTGTCCAGATCTGTTTCAAAGAAACAATGTTGTCAATATACAGTAATAGAAATAAAAACAATAATGAAAAATACAGCAACAATAACAATAATTAAATACTCTATAATAATAATGATGATAATAGCAATAGTAAAATAGTAATTGTACACAAAAAAAAAATCGGATTAATTTTTGGAAAAAAATGAATGGCAATACAGATTACGTAATGAGCTTATTTCACATATTACACAACGATCCGTTTAAAGTAATAACACATGATCATTATAAAAATTCTGAAATGTGCTTATTAAATACAAATGAACTGAAACACATTTCATAATAATACATATATTTATTATATGGCTTACATCAGACAAATTGGAAAAATAGAAATGTACATTAATGGTTACATAATGTGTCTTGTTTATGAACAAACTGTATAGATGATCTTAAATAATGTCTGAAATGATTAACTTCAGGTCGGGGGCTTTTCCGACGGTCGGGCGGGGATGCTAACCAATTGTTTTATTTTACGTGGCCTTATCATTATAAAAATTCTGAAATGTGCTTATTAAATACAAATGAACTGAAACACAAATCATAATAATACATATATTTATTATATGGCTTACATCAGACAAATTGGAAAAATAGAAATGTACATTAATGGTTACATAATGTGTCTTGTTTATGAATAAACAGTATAGATGATCTTAAATAATGTCTGAAATGATTAATTTAATGACGATCATTTTGTGTGTCAATAATATTATGAGATTTTTTGGAAACTTTGTTTCGATTTTAGACTCGAAATAGGCTTGGGAATGGCTACCACAACGGCCGCGCAAGTATTGACAACGGTCTGACTTGCCAGCAGAAAGCAGATATCTGGGCTTAGAATATTGTCATTTTTTAAGTTCTTATGAAAGTATAATTCGTTTTTAATCTACCTTGCGTTTGATCTCGACACGTTCATCTTGGAATACTACACTTGTTTTGTAGTAAAAATTGTAATAAAAACGATTCCGATTGGTAAAATCAGTGAATTTGTGAGCAATAGAATTATAACAAACTATGAGCATCAAGTCTCAATCTGGTTTGTTTGTTAGTTGCTACGTGTTTTTATGACGTGCACGCATTTTCCGCGCTATACGCGTAGAATATAGAACATTCCTATCCATGATAGTACGCGTTAGATTCAACGAAAAGGCTCATGGGATTGATAACACAGAGCGGAGTGACAACAAATTAGTGCTGTGTGTGATTTTTGTTTAGAAATACTTGAACATGGACACGGCTAGTGTACATGAAAATTAAACCGAAAATTAGCTTTCTTTTCTTTGTCCTATATTTTCTTTTCTACCCCCTTTCTCCCCCCTCTCCCCCTCTCTCATTTTGAGCGGGGGAGGGGGACTGGCCCTATGGACTATGGTCATAATTAGAGTTGAGATGGTGTCAGTGGTGGCGCCAGGTGGTGGCGCCAGGACCTGCCCGACGGAGGGGCTAATGGCCCCGACGGGGGGGGGGGGCTAGGGGAGCGAATCGAGTCTCCCTTGGCCGGGGCCAGGGGGCCGCCTGGGGCCCCGGTGGGGGCCTAGGCCACAGATATTTGATGAATTATGGCAAATTTGTATTACTTTTTTTTTTTATAGGCATTGAGTTACTATAGTATGGCTTCATGTAGGCCTAGGCTATGCTTTCTAATGTTGAAATCAGCTTCCAAAACCAAAAAATTTTGAATAAAGCAAGAAACTTATCGATCTAACTTATTTTCAAATCCTCATTCTTGAAAGTGAATCTATATTTTGGAAATTTTGCATGAAATCTGTCAACCACGCTGTCATGGTCGAGGTTGCTTCACAATGTATTCCAACCATTACGAGGCTATCTAAATAAGCATTTGTCATAACAGAACGCAAATTATTTTTAATTAGTCTCATTGAATTATTATTATTATTATTATTATTATTATTATTATTGTTGTTGTTATTGTTGTTGTTGTTGTTGTTGTTGTTTTGATGAAAAATTAACACAAACAATATGGTGGCTAAACGAATATTACAAGTAAATTTTTATTTTTTTTAAAATTTGTTTGTTCCCCGACAAAACTTATCGTCTTCCCCGACCGGGGGGGCTATAGCCCCCAGCCCCCTCTGGCGCCACCACTGGATGGAGTTTAATTATATTATTTTATAATAACACTATTGAGATGAAATACTTCAACGATAACATTTTAGTATGAGAAACGAAGTGTCATTAATCATTTGTTCCTTAATTACCGAATTACAGTAAAAATTTAAAAAAAAGAAAAGAAAAAAACACACACACATATTAGGCCTTTAAAAGAACGGTAGATGGCACACACCAATTTCATTACCAATGATTATTGTGCTTGATAGATGTTTCACCTATGTCGGATCCAAATTCCTTTCCTCTTGTCTCATAAAGTATTTATTTTCGTTCTTTAGATATATTCTCTTCTGTATACATACTCATTTAGAAAATACTTATCCTTTTTAATCTTTTGTCGAGTTTTTTTCTTGTAAATATCGATCAGTTCAAATAGATATTAAAGGACACATTACAATTTTATTTTTTACGATTGTTCATCCAATTTACAATTAAACCCGTTGCGATTGCGTAAAAAAATGTAATTCTACTGAAGTAGAACATTAATAATAGAATGTGATGTCGCTTCCATTACATTTGTTTACAGTCATTTAAGGGGAGTATCATACAGCCCCTTGTATTTATTAATCAGAAATACAATTTGGACTTTTCACTAGTAACATTTTTAATTATGAAAAATAGAATACATAACAATTGTACTTATACATATTTTAGTAAGACTTTTTATTAAAAGAAATATCTAAGGTGTTTTTTAAATAACCTAATAAAATCATTAAAATACTGTACATATAAAATTGAGGGTGATATTTTATTACATTTAATTACATTTATTTCTTTTTATATTTTTTAAATTGTAATTTGTAATCAAGCTTGTTTTGTGTTCTGGTTTTTAAAATTTCTTTTTTATATAAACAATAAGAGACAGCACGAAATACGCCGTAAACGTCTGGGAATGATAGCAAACCTGACAAGAATTCCATTACTCTTGCCTCCAGGCACATCTGGTTCCAAGCATCCTCAGGATCTTTGTAGTACTTCATGGATGTTACATAATATATATGAATTATATGGATTTGTAGGCCTAGGCATACTTTTAAATACATTTTAAAAGTGTGGACTTAGGCCTAGGCCAAAATAATATTTTAAGAATTTAGACATACACAATACATATATATATATATAATATAGCCTTAGACGAAAGATGTTTTTATCATTAAAAATACTTCTTAGAGTAGTGCCTAATTTTTTGTTCGTTCTAGTTTCATTTAGGCCTATTTTCATTTTGTTTTAACTATTACTTTGAATATGCGACCGAAGCCTCCGCACAGGCGTTTTCTCGGCAACGGTCTAACCTGCCATTGCCAAAATCAGCATCCACGTTGGCCTAGAAAATTATCATAATTTTAAGTTCACATAACATTTTAAATACTTTTCAATTTACCTTTCGTTTGATCTCGTCATGTTCGTCTTCGAATACGACACAAAATTGTATTAAAATCGATTCCGACTGGTAAAATCAGTGAATTTTTTAGCGGTGAAATTATAACCAACTACGAGCATCAAGTCTCTCTTTGGTCAAAGATACTAGAAATAATATTTCTAGTACCTTTGCTTTGGTTTGTTTGGCTAGTTGCTATGTGCTTAATTATGACGTGCACGAATTTCCGCGCTGTGCGCGTAGCTTAAAGAACATACGCATTCCCACAGTACGCCCAAAAGATGGGATTGATTGAACCAGTTTAGAGAGATAAGCAG
>NW_022698518.1:7612-15512 GCF_011630105.1 Anneissia japonica
ATCCTAATCGCCAAGCTACATCTCCACTGGATTTGCGAGGTAAACCAAGGTAAGATTTTAACGCATTCTCATGGAAGTTGATCCTATCATCACAATCAACTACAGGTCTCCTTCTAATTAGATACCCCTCCAAGTAAAGGCCACCTAAAATTAAAGACACTTTTCTCTGGTCCGTTATATCAAATATCTCTTATCTTATTCTTATTAGAGACCACGGAAACAACGGTCCAAAAAGGGCCTTTAATTGGAGGGAGACCTGATCTGGTAAGGAATTGTTCTCGTTTTGTTTTCTTTATTTTTCTTCTTCCTTCATTCTCTTTCTTGTTTATGTAAAGCGAATAGCAGCTCTGGCATTATGCACTGTATAAATTTAATAGTATTATTATTACTATTTAATAGTATTGTTATTATTATTATTAATATTACTTTTATTATTATTATTATTAAAAAGGAAAAAATGGACTTGCTCCTTACATACTCTGTGATGTCTTTTTGTCTTTTTTTAAATATCAGCAGTTGCACCTTACATAAGAGTGATATGGATATAACAATAACGTGAGGTTAAACACTTTGTCCATACACCTCGATAAGGAATATATAAAACATAGATTTGGTCTTTTTATGTATTTTTATACTTTTATTATTGTTATTAGTGCTATTTTTTATCCGTCGAAGGCTTTCGGTTGATGGAGCTAGTTCCATCTGCCTTAAAATAAATGTTATAATAATAAGGAATATATAATACATAGATTTTGTCTTTTTATGTATTTTTATACTTTTATTATTGTTATTAGTGCTATTTTTTATCCGTCGAAGGCTTTCGGTTGATGGAGCTAGTTCCATCTGCCTTAAATTAAATGTTGTATATATATTTGTCTGAATGCAATTTTGTTTGTAAGGAAAGTACATCTCTACAGTACAAAATAAGTGTACTTTTATTAAGAATTTATATAAAAAAATTGTAAAGGGTGTTTCTTAATAACCTAAAACATGTCTTCATTCAAGTACATATAAACTGAATGGTCATTTGTCTTTAATCAAAATTATTTTTATTTAGTTTATAGTTTGTATTTTAACAGTGGTTAAATTTGTTAAATTTGTGTTTTAGCTTTCTTCATAAAACTTGTGATATTATAACGTAGATTCATACATAATATAAATGATAAAACCTAAATAAGATGCATAGATTTTTACTTTTAAATTAATATAAATAAATGTCAACAAAGAAATATGTGTACTGATTTTAATATACTACAGGCTAGTAATAATAATAGCCTAAGTAGACATCCTTGGGCCTAGGTATGCACATTTTAAAGATTTATATAGGGGCCTACCTAGGTCCAGGTCTAAGGAACGTTTTATTTTTTCCCGCTTTTATTTTCCATTGTTTTAAACATAACAAGTCGTTTTCTTTCTAAGGAAAAGGTGCCTAATTTTTTTGTATTTTTTTATTTATTTTATTCCCGTTTTCTAGTTTTTTCTGACTTTCGATAGGCGAACACAGCCGCCGCGCAGACTTACTTGCCAAAATCGGCAGCCAACATAGTTATTAGTGGCCTACCATATTGTCATATTTTAAAGTTCTTATAAAACTTTAACTTGTTTTCAATCTACCCCTTGTGTTTGATCTCGACATGTTCCTCTTCAAATACTACACTTGGTTTGCAGCAAAAATTGTACTAAAATCCAATTCCGACTTGTTAAATCAGTGAAATTTTTAGCAGTGAAAGTATAACAAACTATATGAGCATCAAGTCTCTGTTAGGTTTGTTTGGTTGTCAATGTGAAGTCGTTATGTGCTTTTATGATACCATGGAGGTATTATTGAGAAGGAGATCACTCGGCAACAGTTCCCTTTGGCGCGACAAACCCATGTGTTCCCCGCTTTTGCATCGCACGCGGGCGTATTACCCTATAATTCACATTTTTTCGTTAGCAACAACTTGGCAACGACATGCATTTATACGCTTCCAGCAGAGCAGTTGTGCAATAAAGCGTTTAATTTTAACCCTTTAAATATCTTTATAATCAACAGTGTTCCCCTGATTAGATTTTTTCGAACTTTTGGTATGTTATTATTTGTATATTTCAGGAACGGATTCCGTAGAATATTTATGCTAAAATTACTTCTGTGTTCATTATAATTTTGTCTAAAGATTGATTAGTTCGACTATAAAGCTAAGTCAGCGTAAAACTGAAAAATACTCAGATTTTTGATTGATTTTTCGAATAGTTAACCCTCGTTAACCCTAAAATGACTTAGTTTATTATAATCCTCAATCATTTATTAATTAATATCTGTTAAAATTAGAATTAGCGAATTTTGACCAATTTATGGAAATTGAAGTTGAAATATACTTTTAAAGGTCATGTAAATGTTCCATTAAATATAAATTAAATTACTAAATATAAAAAAGAAAAAAAATCAAATACTTGTCTTAAACCATTTCTTCATTATTTGAATACTTGTTTTGCATTTTTTTCTTCTTTTTTATTATTTCTTAACTCGTATAAATGATCGTATTCTTATGAAAATTATATAAATATATAAAAAAGCAAAATATATTAAATGTTGGTACAGTATAAAGAGAACACAAGGTTAACTTGAAAAAAAAAAAACTATTTGAAGTAGAAATATTGTACTAATGTTTGTTTAATGCAGATTATTTTTGAATAAAGGTGGTGGTCATGCCACGAAAGAAAAAAAATAAATTAACTAAAAATAAAGGAAATAGAAAAAAATATGGTATAAGATTTATAAGTAAAAAATAAGTTTAAAAAATAAAATACAAAAAAAAAAATTAACAAATACACCAAGTTTTTGACCAGCCTGAAGGGACAAAACTAAACCAGGGAAAGAGGAAGATATTATGAAGTGAGGTTGCTGAAGCCAAGTTGCTGATATCTGAATAGTGTTAGCCTTTTTAAAGTAAGAAGAAGATAGATGAGTAGTTGAAGAGATATTGAATAAAATTCGTATAGCTTTATTTTGAATTGGTTGAGGTTTTATTGTGCTAATGTAGTAGGTTTAGATCCTCATACAGCACAGCAGTAATAAATCTAGAAAGAAAGAGAATTATTTAAAAATGAGAGAGGAAGAGTTAGTGAATGACTCATAGGATTTATTGATCATCTTAAAAAAAAAAATAAGCGAAGAACTTATAGGCAAAGATGTTATTGAAACCAAGTTTAAACTATCTTTGGATAAGATCATGTATTTAGTTGTAAATAACTAGTTCGGACAGAAAAAAAAAACGGTAAGTAGTAGGCATTAAGTTTGGTGTTGTTTGTCATACTCAAGAAGTTGGCATAGAGTTGAATTCATAACACTATTGAGAAGAAATACGAATTACTTCAAATATAGAATTCAAGCATCAGGAATCATTTGATTCTCATTAAATGCCTTTTGCATTTGGTAAAATACCAAAATATAACATTAACGAATGGTATATTACATTCTAAACTACAATTCTTATCTAATTATGAAGGACTTGGACAAAACCTTTACCTAACTTAGACCCTAATTTTGGTTTTTTTTTCAAAAAGGCAAAATTTATGAAGAATAGTTTCATGAATTAGTGAAATTTATTTCAATTTATCGTACAAATTTACGAGCGTTTAATGGTCATTCGAAAACAAAAATTCTGTGCACCATTTATGCATCCCTTCCCTTAATCTATTTGTAATCTATTTTAAATTGGTTAACTATAGTTGACAAACCAAATTATAACAATATAGCCTGCCTTGTTAATGAAGCCGCAATTTTATTCCCCTTTCCGACCTATGTTCCTTCATGCCCCTGTACATCAATCAAAAAATATATATATAATAATAATAATAATAACAATAATGTCGGCTTTTGATAGATTTTAAAAATCATGATAACATTTAAAACCCATTAATTCGGAAGAAATGTATATTTATCCAACATACTACTTAGGTCAAGTATGTGGGATGCCCGAAGTTGTAGTAGACAAAACCTACCTATTCTTTTTTGACTACCTAGTGTTTTTGAATAAGGTAAAACCACCTAAACTTGACTGCACCACATCGCTGCAAGTATGCGTTGATGAATGCCCAAAAGATCTTTTTTTCTGACTGTAGGCGCGCCTAGGTTTTAATACGATATGGGTCAATACTGGGTGATTATGGTGGGGCGCAATGATAATTAGAGCATTGAGGTTGAAAAGTATAACTTCATATAACTTGAGGTTTGGTAACACCACTAAAATATAAACATATCAGATGTTGTGTCCTGTACTGTAATAATATTTTTTAATTTAAAGAAGTTTCATCAAATACATTAAAGAATATGGATGGGAGGGGTAATTTGTAGGGGTTTACATCATCTTCACAAAATGGTATCAGGTATACGGGTTTAGGTTTATTTGTGATCACCGACAGTATGCTACTTCGTTGCTGAAAAAGTTGATCCATGAGCTACATGTGGTGAACTTTCTCTACACTGTCATACTAGAAAGTGTAGCCAATGCATTAAGATAGGAACGTGGCTAGGTGGTGGGATAATTTGTATTGGGTCATACATCACCTTCCGAACCTGATATTGGGTAAGATTTGTTTTTCATGATGTTCACTCACAGTACTTTGTTCTGACAAATGTTGGTTCATGTGCTAGATGTGGGGTGAAATTGACCGGTTTTGGGGGTTTTTCGAGGAGGTATGGGGTCAGGCCCAACCCTGGGATTCGTCTTACATACCTTTTTTTTTTGATAGCCTAACTAACTTTTTTTTTGATAGCCTAATTAACGTTAGGGGTCAAACCTTTTAGGCAAAATGGGGTGAAATCTTATGTTGCAGCTCTCGGCCTATTAAGTTACGCACATAAGTTAAAGTCGATCGCGAGAAAAGGCAGTTTATAATTGTTATAATTTAGCCTACTTGTTGCTTGTATATACGCTTCTCTTTTAAGTTTTTCCCTGGTCATTGGTTTCATATGCTGAAATATTCGCGTAGTAGCATGGAATCCAACCAGGTACAAATTTATACTCCTGCGTGTAGAGAAGCAATGATAAAGTGCCTTGCCTAAGGACACAAGCGAAATGCACAGCAAGGAATTGAAACTCCGATCTCAAGGTTCAGAAACCAAACCGTTCCTTCTGAGCCAAACCACTTCTAAAGTTTTGTAACTTCATTTTATTAATTTAAATTGTGTATAGAAATAAAAGCAAGAGCAATTTAACTGTTTGTTTGACCATTGAATATCAGGTTTTTGCTATTATATAGTAGTTGCACATTGGCTGCAACGCGAGGCCCGTTGTTTGACATTCGACCAAAGGTTATCGACAAAATCTCCTGCGAATGGACTTCTTTACCTGGGGTCTTCTGTGAAACACGACCAACACAGCCAACACAAACACTAATATATATATACACATATATAAAACGACTTTATTGAACAAAAATACAACACCAAACATCAAAGGTCGTGCAATATGTACCGCGAAAGCTACACTGCACTGTCCGGTTTTTTGTTATTCACTATAAACAGACAAAATGGGAGAACGACTGAACATCGATGCATCTGACGATGAACCTAAAGAAAATTATTACGGTGAACCCAAAAAATATGACCCAACTTTCGATGGACCAATTTCTAACAGGAGGTGTACAGATATTATTTGTTGTTTTGCGTTCGTTTTGTTCATTGTTGGCCTCGGAGTGGTCAGCGCCATCGGATTCCAGAGAGGTAATAAAGAAATGTATATTTATCCAACATACTACTAAGTATGTGGGATGTCCGAAGTTGTAGTAGACAAAACCTACCTATTCTTTTTTGACTACCTAGTGTGTTTGAATAAGGTAAAACCAGCTAAACTTGACTGCACCACATCGCTGCAAGTATGCGTTGATGAATGCCCAAAAGAAAACTATGCCATCGAAGCTCGATACTCCAAAATATTAGATGAGCCAAACGTCGATGTTAATTCCATCGATTGGAATGATTTCATTTGTATCTATGGATTAAATGCAAAAGATGAAGTAAATAATGCTGATGCCACCATAAAGGACTTTTTGGATGACAATAAATGTACAAACTTTTACAAAAAAAGTGATGTGTTTATTTATTTTATTTATTTATTTATTTATTTATTTACTAATATCTTTAGCCAGGATAACACAATCATCGCTGTTATCCCAAATTCTTGGTTTCTGACACATTATCAGAAAACAACACCACACCGAATAATTGACCTGGGAAGAAACGTTATCAGCCTATGTAGTTATATAATATTAATTAAACTAACATCTTAAAAATTGATGAATTTTTTTTTAATGAAAATTTAGAGCCATTTTTATATAAGATATATAGGCCTATTCCATCGTAAGCAACTCCGAAAGATTATTGGACTGAAATATCCCCATAGAATATCAAATAAACACCTTTATGATAGATGTACGGTGAGACCCTTGTCAATAGAAATTTTAGAATCGAGAGGGCGATTATTTGGCCACATCCTGAGACAAAACACAAACAATCCTACAAACCTGGCAATCAACTTCTACTTCACCGAGACCAATAACAGAAAATTAAGAGGACGTCCAAGGACTACAATAATCACAACTCTCCATAACGACCTCAGTAAGATCCAGTTTACCAATACTCAATATCCAGCTCAACTAAATATTAAAAATGATATGGAGAAATTAAAATTACTGGCACAAAACAGACATATTTGGAAAGGGCTCATCGAGGAACTAAGTAAAGCGGCCGAAGCGGAACTGTCATCGGACTTTTCGGCGATACGGTGATGATGATGATGATGAGGCCTATACACAATTAGGCTATGTAAAAAGATTTAAAATTTTATATCAAGGCAATTCAAAATGGACTGTACGCACGTGTATGTTCGCGAGGGGAGATGTACGTTCTATTGTTGAATTGTCTTGTTTAGATATATTGCTTTTACTTAAAAAAATAAATGAACGAAACTATAGGTATATTCAGCATATTTTGAACTAAAGTAAAACAATAAAAAGGTACTCGGAGAAAATTATGTAAAATAATTGCAAATTTTTGATATATTGCTTTACTTAAATATAATAATAAATTTAATATTAATAAATTTATTTTCATATAGCGTAGAATGCTATAAACCTCTATGCGCTTTACATTAAAAGCAAAAGCCGGAACAGAATAAAAAGAAAAGATGATAAA
Organism: Anneissia japonica; assembly: GCF_011630105.1. Classification (NCBI taxonomy): domain Eukaryota; kingdom Metazoa; phylum Echinodermata; class Crinoidea; order Comatulida; family Comatulidae; genus Anneissia; species Anneissia japonica. The sequence goes on from NW_022698518.1 coordinate 14,790, forward strand.
ACAGTGAGCGAAAATCTTTTGCAATCAAAACAAAAAACAGGTTAATTTTATGATTAATTTTTATTTATTTATACATTTGTATATATATTTTTTATAATATTACTGTTTAATTATTTAAATGTCAACCAAGTTTTTATCTCAATTACCTCCTCATTTCATTTTGTTTATTCTTTTAAAATTTTATTTTTAGATTTTCATCGATTAAAAATCAATATAATTTCGAATAAAAGTAAAACCACAAAAATGTACTAGGAGAAAATGTAATGAATTAGTACAAAAATCAATACATTATAACAAAAATTAAAACAAAATTTATCGTTTAGGCATAGGTAGCGTTCAACTGTGTAAAGGATTTCAGAAACGAAAAACTGGAAGAAAAATCACCCCGGATATATTATAGTTATAATCTTGTAGATTACATAATTATTATGTTCTATCATTCCTCCATGGTTCTATACATCAGTATAATTGTTACAGTTATCGTCAGTTTATTCATCATTATCACCACCCCACCAAATTCACCATCATTATCTTCTTCTTCACCATCATCATCATAATTATAATAATCGTCTTCATCATCATCATTATCATCATCATCTCCATCATCATTATAATTATCATAATCATCATTATCATCTTCATCACTATCATCATTATCATCATCATCATCATCATAATCATCCTCATTATTATCATAATAATCAGAAAATATTAACGGATGTA
>NW_022698519.1:0-2326 GCF_011630105.1 Anneissia japonica
TGGAATGTACCATCTATTCTTGATATCCTCGCTGTCATTGTTCACTCTTTCGGCATAACCTTTCCATACAAGTGTCTCCATAAACTCAGTGTAATCAGAATGCAACTTGGTATCCTTCATTAGTCGTCTCTGAAGTGATTGTAGGCGCCTAACAACCATGGTCCTATTATTAGACAAAATTACATCATCTGTTCGAAATGGCAATCCTATTGTGTAGTGATTATCTTTACCCTTCTGAATGGTCTGCTCCACCTTCTTGATAAACAACTTATCTTCCAATGAGTCATGGAGTTTACTATCTAAACCTCTTTCGAGAAAGTCGATTTCTGTTGCAATCCTCACTAGTTTTTCCAGCCTACTCTTCTCCAAAGACTAAGTAGTCTATTTTATTTACCGGATACACGCCTCCTACTTCACAGTCTCTCATCAGGTTCCACACGACCCAACCTAATTTGGTCTTTGTAGCATGAGGTGCGCCAATCGGTCCAGTTTTAATCTATAACGGTGTATAGGCACTTGGCACTCCCATTCCTATAAGTAAGCCAATTTCTGAATCAATCTTGGGAATCTTGACACCGTTTAAATGTGGCCATCTATCTATGTCCTCTTGCTTTGGAATGTGCACCTTAGCCACAGGCAAGCTCTGCTTGCTATACACCATGGAAATAGGAACTTCCTCATCACCATCGACAGCTCTTACCATTAAATTTTTAACAGTTTCTGTTTGTAGAGAGTGTCTTGAACCCATAGTTTCAATTGAGATTCTTGCAGGCCGACCTCGGACTCCCAAGCTCTGCAATAAGCCATCTGAACAGAAAGAAATGGTGCTCCCAGGATCAAGAAAGGCGTAAGTGATTACCACCTTTGATCCTCGTTGCGCTCTGACTTGCACTGGGACAATCGCCAAAGCACAATTTCCTTCGCCGTTATCACATGAAGCTGTCACTTCCTCCTTCACGCTTCCGCCAGCAGAAGCACTCATTTCATTCACCACCCCACGATGAAGCGTCGTTGGGTGTCCTTTCTTACACTTGACGCAAGTGTGACGCCTGCTACAATTCTTGCTGAGATGTCCTGCACCTAGACAACCATAACACAATTTATTCTTTCGAATGAACTCCGATTTTGCCTCTCTTGGCAATCCATCAAATCTGCTGCATTTTGAGAGAGTATGATTACCCTTACAATGTGAACACGACCTTGTATCTGTTACAGCAAATGTCCCTCCATGCTTATGAATGGGCTTGTGACTTGTCTTTTCCTCTTTAATGTCACCGAATGTCGGGTTATCCAATATCCTTGATTGTCGTTCGACAAACTCTACAAAGTCCTTAAACTCCACCCTTCTGTCTTCCAGTATATAGTCTGTTTTAGTTCTCCATTTGTCCCTTAAACGGTATGGCAGCTTCTTTGTTAATGATTGTATGCTTCTAGTGTGGTTCAACTCTTGAAGATGGTTCAGGTCTGACATGGCATTTTTACACTCAATCAACACAAGTGAGAATCTGGATAAAGCGATCTTATTTTGTACCTTGATGTCTGGGAATGACTTTACCTTGTTAAAGTATGCATCTGCTAGTTTAAACGGGTTGCCGTATCTTGCTGCCAAAGCTTTCTTGGCTTCAGCATAGCCCTTTTTAGCTTCCATAGCCATACAGCTACGCACCAACTGATTGACATCACCTGAGGTGTATTGTTCTAGGTAGTACAGCCTATCTCTGTCTTCCTTCACTTTTCCTTCTACCTCATGCTCAAATGCTCTTACGAAGCGCCCGTAGTCTGTCGGGTCTCCACTGAATTTGGTCAGTTCTTTCTTTGGTAACCCAGATTGAATTGCCCATTGCAAAAGTACTTCGCCTTGCTTCTGCAGAAGGGTCTGGAGCACATCATTAACCTGGTCCTTAGGTGAACTTGTATCTTCGCCCCCATTTCTAGATCCTTCAGGTGTTACATCTAACATTTGGGTGGGCTTTACCACATTATGGGACGCCAGATTATATGGCATGGGGCTGCTAGTCGGTATACTCCCGCTGTAAAATACTGATGGTATTGGTGTATTAGCGATGGTGTACACCATCGACGTCTGCATTGCTGCCAGATTATGTTTCCTGTTTAATGATTGAAGGTGCGGATTAGCTGGTTCCGATACTTGAAGTGGTAACGTACTACCAGTCGGCTCGGGTTCATTCCTGTCTAATGAATCCAGATACTCCTTTACCTTTTGCATCGGTTTCGCCTCTGGAACTGGTAGGTTTGGTTGACCGTCAATAGAGAGGCGTTCCAATTCCTGGTCTAACGCCTCAGAGCGAGTCTGAGCAACTGCTAC
>NW_022698519.1:4332-4634 GCF_011630105.1 Anneissia japonica
CCGTTACATTATACAGGTACTTTTTAAAGTTTAACTTTTGTACATCATACATAATAAATAAAAATAGATAATGCTTTACATACTCCTGTGTCATTGTGTGTTTAGTCTCATGGTTCTAAGTTCTTACATTCTCATGGGTTACACCATTACATTATGATTTAAAAAAATTTTCTATAATATATCTGTACAAAATGAATAAAAATAGATAATGCTTTACGTACTCCTGTGTCACTGTGTGTTAAATCTCATGGTTCCAAAGTTCTTACATTCTCATGGGCTACACCGTTACATTATACAGGTAC
>NW_022698519.1:4691-6710 GCF_011630105.1 Anneissia japonica
CTGTGTCACTGTGTGCTAAGTCTCATGGTTCTGAAGTTCTTACATTTTCAAGGGTCACATGGTTACGTTACCTTTTTTAAATTTTCTATATTATACATAATAATGATGAAATAAGAAACACATCAAAACTCAATCAAACAAATCATCTATGTAAATTTCGTCTAGGTATTCATCGTCTGCAAATTGAGCATCTTCATTCATGGTGTCTTTATCATCTCTGTTCTGACAGTTTGTACATTGACAAAGATCGGAGCATTTCATGTTCATTTTATTGCACTGACATCTGCCTTGATTGCACCCGGTCTTACAACCGCATTTGATGATCTCCATTAAACTATGCCTACTATATTATTTAAAATATACAATTTTAATTTATAAAATTAATTTTTACATGAACATAATAATTAATACTTAAACAATATATTAAATTTAAATGTAAATATAATGACATTAACGAATAAATAACAATAATTAAACGTGTACATAGTATCCATCACTACTACAATAACAAAATTAATATTTTTCAATCTTATAATCAATTTTATATAGCCGGAGTTAGTTTCGACCTAGGCAAACCTTTGCTAAAAAGGTACACTTTCTCCATCAAAAGGCTTTTTCTATGAATGCAATAACCTGTTCGAAGCACGAACTCCTGTAGACCAAACCCAGTACCGTTACGATTTTCAATCGTACGGGAAATCCACTCACGAAGCTAAGTGAGGTAGGGCCTGCACAGTCAGCACCATTTTTTTACAGAATATTTTTAATACATTGTACAATGTGTCTGGGTAAGGTACTGACGGGACTACACTACACTTGGTAATGATAACTTATCATTGCTATCGATTTCGTGTCGATGTAACGACGATAGCAAACAGGGTGAAAGTCTTATCACATCCTCGTAATCGTATGTCTTTCCCTTGGGCCTTACTTATCCATTCCAACCAAGACACAAGAGGCACATCCTAGGCTAGTTAAGACACAAGTTTGTCAGCTATAGTTCGGTTATGACTGTCTAAAACTATCCATAATTTGTTACAAGTAACAATCTTCAAGAATCTGGTTGCTGTAACTAGAATTGGAGTTTCATTAGCAATTTCTTCGCGGTGAAAACAACACTTTATTACAACACCGGCAAACTGTCCGCCGCTAGTCGCCATGTTGTTGTTTACTGTTGTTGGCTGTACCACAACACGTGAAGTTATTGTAACTGTAAATAAGGCACTATTAAACATGTCTTGTTCAACACATGCGGCAACTTTATTCATTACAATCCCAGCGCCATGTCCTCTGGCTCGAGCGCCCTCTATATGTTCTAGTATACATTTACAGTAACAAAAACAATTTAATAGTAGTCTAAAAAATATTATTCTGTAATTAAAATTCAAACTATATCTAATTATAATTTTTTAATTTGTTTCTAAAGCAGTAATACGATGTTCGCAAATAATAAACTACGTAAGAGACAGAGATAATGCTTTACGTACTCCTGTGTCACTGTGTGTTAAATCCTGTCTCTTATACACATCTAGATGTGTATAAGAGACAGGACATCTGCCTTCATTGCACCCGGTCTTTTGCAGAAGTTCTGACGGTCGAACTTTTTTTTTGGTGCTTTTAAATATTATTATAATAATTATCATAATGAGTGAAAGTATTAGGAAAATTTCGGAACGGGACTGAACGTTAGGATTTTCACCCCATAGCCTACTAGGCCTACTAAGACCCATCTGGGAAAAGCACAAAGAGTAAGGAAAAGCGCGTTTTTCTTCATCAAATGAAACAGGGTGACAGTTATTTTTAAATTAAGAGAAGAGCTGAGAATAGGCAACTCTAAAATACTGGATGCCATAAGACCATAAAATGGCAGAGCACCAAATGAATGTAAAAATGAGCTAGTTATTAATACTAGGCATAGTAATCGGCAGGTTCTTGATTACAGGGCTAGACCAAGTTAATTACATGTAATGCCGAAATTATTATTATTATTATTATTATTATTATTATTATTATTATTAT
>NW_022698519.1:6720-8326 GCF_011630105.1 Anneissia japonica
TATTATTACCTGTACCTTAAGGGGAACTTAGACAATGAAGGAATTAGAGAACAATTAAAAAAACGACGTTAAGGGGAAATAACACAAAAGATATTCCCCTTGGGCGATTATTATTTATAGGCCTAGTAAATACTACGGTATATATCTGTAGGTTCTTCATTACAAGGCTTAGGCCAAGGTAATTAATGCTGAAATTATTATTATTATTATTATTATTATTATTATTATTATTATTATTATTATTATTATTATTATTATTTAACATTAATTACATTACAATGATAGTTTGGACAAAATAACGCGGGAATGGTATATTTTTTATTTAATAATATTTCTCTATGCGCTCTATTTTTTATTTCATGCTTCAATTTTGTCCTATTTTTCCCCCAAAAAATTTCAGTCAATGTCAGTATGTTGGTGTCAGTCTATGACCCTAGGCCTAGTTTAAGGGTTTAAGGAGGGGCCTAGGTAAGATCTCAGCCTGTTAGGCCTCTTTCTCTCTAGCCTTTGGTATTACTGTACCTATCTACACTTTATAACAGGAGGTACAAGCTGTTGTTGTAGATAATATACTAATGTTTAACAACATCCAAGAAGGTCACAGTTAGCTACACACGTACATCCCATAAGTCCGTGAGATTTCATAGGCCTACCGTAGGTAAACATAGAAAGAGCAATACAGTACTGTAATAGTAAAACTCGAGCGTCACGACATTAATTATAAACAATATCGTGAACTTCACAGTTATAGAAAGAAGAATTGGTGCAGGTCTTCCAAAGTTGATCACAGTGCTTTACACAAAACATAGCAGAGAGGGAAACCTAGTGGCAAAATGATTTTTATTCTTTTATCATGATTTTATGATTATTTCTATTCTGTTTTTGCCTAATCTCAATTTCATCATAAACTAAAGGTAGTGGCTATCGGCACTGCCGCAGTGCCGATTTGGCACTGCCGCAGTGCGAAAAAAGCTCCTGTTTTCTATCGGCACTGCCGCAGTGCCAAAAGATGCTGTTTTTCTATCGGCACTACCACAGTGCGAAAAAGTTGCTGTTTTCTATCGGCACTGCCACGCTGCGAAAAGCTGCTGTTAATTAATCGAATCGATGCTTTTATCGATAGATGACATTGGTATAATTCATGATTCATAATTTTATTTCACTCATAACGTAATGGGATTGGTAGGCAAAAACGGGAACATGTAAATAATAATATTTGTGGACGGGAAAGCATACTAAAGATAGCTCAATCTGTTGAAGATGCAACAGCTGTCTACCCTCGTCATCAAGTAATTCTGGTTGGCGATGTAAACCTTCCCAATATCGTATGGAAAAATGATGGCACTGGGTTAGCACCCACCAACTCTATTGACGAACTCTTTTTAGATAGTTTAATTTCTAGTCTTAATTTATTTCAATGTAATATGAACCCTACGTGCAATAATAACATTCTTGATTTAATTTTATGTAGCTCAAGTGAACTTATTACCGACATCGATATTGGTCGAGATATCTTCCAGTCTGATCATTCTTCTATTGATTTTTTTTTAAATTTTCGGACAACTAATTTTTGTTATAATAAATGTAGAAAATCATATAATTTCAA
>NW_022698520.1:0-588 GCF_011630105.1 Anneissia japonica
ACCTTACTCAGAGTATGTCTTATTGACTGCTAAGGGGAGGGTGCATACATTTGTTTTCAGGATGTAATCTGGTTTATCATGCCCATTTTTCGTGATTATGACTATTTTGCTAAAAGGTATGAGCAGTGGCGGAGTTCAAGGCCCCACTTAAGTCTGAGAGTGTAATTTCCGGCCCTCTAGAGTTCTCCTAATCATACATTTTCTTACCTGAGCCACATCCATGGTAAAGCTGAGGTGAGTCGACACTCAGTCTGTGATAATCCCTCCCTGGCTCACATCTCTTTCGAATTCCTGGATCCGCCACTGTTGATTTATTATTATAATTACTGTTAGGCTTACTAATATTATTTATAATGTGTCTATTGCAATTTTCACTTCATCCTCTCAAAACACTCATACGTTCAGATTGCGCTACCTCCCATGGGACACCCCACTTCGAATAACGGCTTCCTCTCCCATCCCCTTTCAAAATCCTGGCTACGTCCATGCTAAATTCACAATGGTAAACCGATTTTTTTTTTCCGATACGCCTGTTATATGGTATAGATTATAATGCTAAATAAAAGTACTGTAATAGAAAAACAAACA
>NW_022698521.1:0-728 GCF_011630105.1 Anneissia japonica
ATAATCAATGTATAATTAATGTTCATTCAATGTTCAGCAATCCAATCAATGTTCAATCAATGTTAAATAATCAATGTATAATCAATGTCCATTCAATGTTCAATAATCGACTTTCAGCAATCAAATCAATGTTCAATTGTGATGGTCATAAGACTGTCATAAGAAGAGAAGTTGATGAGTAATAAATATAGAAGCATACATGATAAAACTGGTTATAACCATGTTGAAAAGTTTTTGGGGACATTAGGTCATTGGACATCAGAGATTAGTAAAATATAGTGATGGCAAATTCAATTCAATATATATTTATTGAAAATATAATTTAAGTTTTGAAATGTACAAGATTGGAACAGTTCAAGGGTCATGACGAACTAACAACTGGTCTAAAAGCGCTCATAAAAGACTCTTAAATTCCTTTTCATTACTCGCACTACGGTATCCCTTCAGTACAATAACATAAACATCAACACTTTAAGAAGTAATGTCGACTAGATCTAGCTCCAGATCTAAACGGGCAATTGTGAAATCAACCGACAAATTGTCTGAGCCCTCCGACGGTACTGCCATTGTTGATGGAATTCAGCCTGCTGCCCAGCCTGATTCACCCATACCAGTAAAAACCGGTACCGCTGAACAAGGCCTGACGGCAGACCCGTCATCGTTGCTGCGAGATGTTGAGCTTCTCCTTTCTGACGATAAAGAACTCGTGAGTATTGTTGCTGCGACCA
>NW_022698522.1:0-1067 GCF_011630105.1 Anneissia japonica
TTTTACGTGCTCAACGTACGTTAGTTACGGGCTTGCGCATGCGTATTTCGATTTATTTACAAAAGGGCCGGAGCTATCGCGCTGCATGTTAGGTACTAACGTTAAAGTTAAGGTTAACGTCGTGCGGCGAAAACTATACCTATTAAGACGTACGTCGCCTTAATAAGACGTACGTACGGGAAACGTACGGGCGGCGATTTTTTTTTTCCGTACGAAACATTTGCATGAAACTTCACTCGGGCCATCTCGGATTGACTCGAGTGAGTACGATACGAGGAACAAGAGCAGACACTTCGCAATGTCGTGACGCTCGAGTTTTACTATTATTGCTTTTTCTATGTTACCTACGGTAGGCCTATGCAATTTCACGGACTTATGTGATGTACGTCACTGTGTAACTAACTGTGACCTTCTTGGATGTTATTAAATGTTAGTATATTATCTACAACAACAACAGCTAGTACCTCCCATGGGCGGCGGAACCGGGGGGCCGGGGGGCCCGGGCCCCCCCACTTTTTGCCGAAAAATATATAATGTCTGGAGAATTTTGTATGATCGGAAATGCAAAAAAAGAAAGAGGGAAGAAGGAGAAGCATGGGAAAGAGAATGTTTATCCAGTACCCGACAGAGTTACATTTTCTCGCAATTCACTTTGGCGGATCTGGGAGGAGGGGATCATGGGTCCTGACCCCTCCCTTGTGCAACAAAAAATGGGGAAAAAGAAAAGGATTCTACACCTACCTTTTCAGGACCCGTGAGCTGATTTTTTTTTTTTTCCTATTAGAAAATTAGAATTTTGAAGAACATAAAATTCATTAAAACACACTTCAAATGTCGGGAAAGCTCAATTCCCGCCATCTAGGAATTAAAGTTTTCCCGGGGGAGAACCCCCGGACCACCCTTTCTTTTTGGGATTTATCGATTCATGGAAAAAAGAATACGCATGCAACTACTCATTTGTTTATGTATGTATACACACATAAAATAAAAAATGAGAAAAATCTACCTGACCTTTTTAAAGAGGGGAAAACCTTGAATTTTGAAGAACTTTAAAAGTCATTAAAAGA
>NW_022698523.1:0-1098 GCF_011630105.1 Anneissia japonica
ATGGGGGCTAGCTAAGCACCCATCCCTTCCAGAAAAAAAGAGAGAAGAAAAGGAAAGAGTTTGGTTTGTTATGGATGTTATGGATGTAACCCAGCTACCAGTATCGTGATTGTTTCTTGTAGACTTATGGGCAGGGATGGCGCCAGCAGGGGGGGGGGGTGTCTCCCCCCCCCCGGTCGGTGAGAAAAAGCACAATTCGTCGGGAGAAAGAAAAAATTATTTTTATTTTCTACATATTAGTAAACTCGAAAATAGATTAAATATGCCTTTGAAACCCCTAAATTATCAAAATTTTCGGGGCTTCACACCATGGACCACTTTCGAAACCTTTTAATCGAAGCTCGACCACGCCCACTTTGCTTTCGTTGGGGAAATCTGACCCCTCGTCGGGGCATCGGTTCCTCTGTCGGGGACCTCGTCCCCCCCCCCCCGTCGGGCAAATCCTGGCGCCACCCCTGATTTGGGATTTGGAGAAGTTTCTCCACCGAATTTACGCAATATCCCAGTAAGGCAAATCCTGGCGACACCCCTGCCTATGGGCCTACAAGGCCAACTTGATTGTACTGAATACTGGAGCCATCCTTCATAGTCATAAATGAAGATTTGATCACATTAGTAGTATATACGCTGCAGATTTCAGGCGTAGTTTATCATGAAGATAATTGCAAACATAAGTTCTGATCATTACTATGTATCCAACACTACCTGCTTACCGCTTTCGATCTGGTTCCATCATATCAGTTTTAATAATCCCAATCACGTATAAAATATTTTCTCCTAACCCTCTCCAATTTGAGAATTCATTCTACGTTACGTCCGCCATGTATAACACATACCTCCATGGTATAACACATTCCTGATCAATGTCGGTCTATAATGAGATTATGAGGTGAATGCGATTGTTTGACATAATAGTGAATTCAGTGACGTGTGGGGGTTTTTTGTGAACAATCGCAGACTGTATTTCCGGTAGTATAGTTGTTTGTTTGCTTTACACTTGCATGAATAATCCGTTGAATTCCGCTTATAATGTGCCTTTTGGAACAGCAACAATGTGGTAAGTCAAAGCAAAAAACAGGTCCAAACTGGATCGGAGTA
>NW_022698524.1:0-929 GCF_011630105.1 Anneissia japonica
ATATATATATATATATATACCATAGTACTAATTATAAGCTCTACTACTATTATTACAATAATCACATCATAATATTAAATAGCATTACTAAATTATATAACGGCCTACGGTAAAAACATTAATGTTAAATGTATCTTAGCACTAATTTTATTAATCTTATTTTTACTAAACTAAAACAAATAATGATAGGCCTATAACTTAATAAATAATATAACTTAAACCTAACCAAATACAATAACAAACACTTAAATTAAATTAACATATTAATAGTTTATTTTAAAGTTTTATACCAAACTATGGATTTTTCTTCAATATGACAATACCAATACGCTATCATATTTAGTCTAAATATAATATGTATATACTTAATTAATAATGCTATGTAATGAAAACTTCAAACAGTAATAAATGTTTAGAATGTTAAAAATGTCTATAAAAAGTTACAAGTAAATAAAACGTTGATAAGTCTAACTATTTGCGAAAAAAAAAATACTAGTGGGGAAACCAAAATTAAGGTAAAGTAAATAGCAAATATACAATGAATACAGCAACCAAGGGTCTGTAGATAGTTTAGATAAAACTACACGGCTTGTGAGAGAAAGTATTAGGCGCCAGGTGGGAGGATGAAAGACGTTTGTACATAAGTACTGTATACACTTCAGAAAAACGAAAATAACATAAATAACACTTTGAGATTAATCGCCAACCGATAATCGATACAACGTAGGTTACTCTACGTATATCATACTAAAGTAATGATAATGATATTTGGAATTTTTATTAAAAACTTTTGAATAATAAAGAATATATTTGAATTATTATCATTATTTATTACTTATATATTTTAACTCATATATAACTAGGCAAATAAACATGCATACAATTTATGAGGCAAATATGCAGTTTATAGTAGTATTTATTATAGGCTT
>NW_022698525.1:0-1297 GCF_011630105.1 Anneissia japonica
CCATAAGAGTAGAAGAAAAACACAATTCGTCGGGGAGAAAAAATATATATGTATTTTCTACATATTAGTAGACTGTCTATTTAGAATCGATTGAATAACCCTCTGAAACCCCTAAATTGTCACATTTTCCGGGGGATCCGCCCCATGGACCACTTTCGAAACATTATAATTGACACCCGAACACGCTCACTTTGCTCTTGTCGGGGAGCTTGCCCCCCCCCCAAATCATTCCTTGCCCTTCATTTACAACCCCCCTCCCCATGCTTTCGACGCCACTTTTAATGTGTCTACTTTGTAAAAGTGAGAAAGTAGTTAACTGTTTAGTGGCGGATCCAGGGTGAAAAAACGTAACAAAATACTGGGTCCTGGCTTACAAAATTCATGCTAACTAGATGCGGATCCATACATTCGCCCACTTCGCCCAGGCGAAGGTCAGGGCGAGAAATCAAAATAAAATGTTGACCATTGTTTTTCCAACAATCAGACTTACTTTCCTTGACACTAATTCTAATTCTAATATCCCCAATCTTAATTTTGTAAGGATTTTTTTATGTCTGTGATTGTCTACATTTTTTAGTTAATCCTCTGCTCTGAATTCATGTTTAATTTGTGAATACAATTTTAATTTAGAATGTTGCCTAATTTCTTCATAAAACCTTTGATTCTCGATGTCTGTTACCCTTTGTTTTAGATTAAATACAAAATCATTGAAATCGTTGACTTTTTGTTCGTGCCAAATATCTCCAAAACCAATGGAACATAATAGATTTTTGACATCTAAGGCCCAACAAGGCTCGTTTCTTTGTGTTTTTCTGTATTGAAAGTCATAGCTTTGCCTAATAAATTTTTCACTGTCCATATAAATCAGTCTTAACCAATACCTAATAACGTTAACAGAACATGCAACATGTATAGGGTATCTCCCGCATTCTCCTCTAACACCAATATTGGGTGCTGAGTTGCCAACTCCTTAATATGTATTTACAGAATTCCCTTTTTTAAAAACAACAATGTTACTTTTGTTAACATTTACAGTTAAATCCCATGTCTCACAATATCTTGATAATTTATTTAAATAATTTTGTAAACCACGTACAGTATCAGTAAATATTATAAGATCATCAGCATAAAGTAAATGAGTCATTTTTAGATTACCTATTTGGATTTTGTCGTTTTCGTTATCTTCATTTAGCTTTAGACTGAGATCATTTATAAAAATATTAAATAAAAATGATGATAGTGGAGACCCCTGTTGAATTCCAACAGAACATTTAAAATTACTACTAATATTATTTTC
>NW_022698526.1:0-1459 GCF_011630105.1 Anneissia japonica
TAATAATAATAATAAATAATTTGACAATGATGATAGGATGATAGATGATGATAGTGATAATGAAGATGATCAATATCAATATTTCGACAATTTTCTAATATTTCAGGTTATTCGAGATGAAAAGCTTCTACTTATCATCTTGTCACTCTTGGCGATAGACGTCATTATCATCTTGATGTGGAATTTTCTCGACCCACTCACACACACAGTGGTCCCCATCCCATCTCAGGTAAATAATCGCTAAAATAATTTGATTTATCTTTCAGCTTTCCGAAAGGAGCTAAGTCGGATGGCTATTGTTTTTGTCTAGTTCTTTGTTGGTAGTGACGTTGTAATGTTCGTTTAGTGGTAGTAGACCGTTATCCTGATAATTGGAGTTTGGTATATTCGATAACTGTCAAGCTACCCTGGGTTCCAGGCCCTAAACTTTTGTTACTCCCATACTCGATTTATCCATATCTTAAAGCGCTCTAAAGCTACTTGCTCGTTAGTGGCGCTGTCCAGAATGAGAAAAAATAATAAGGGACTTGTGGCAAGTCTACTTTCAAGCATTAGAACAATATAAATTATAATTATGAGATATACCTTATTAATTAGTAGCACAGTATTGCATTGTTTCCGTATAATGATAAATAAAAGAGATTGGATATCTATACCCTTAACTACGAACAGTTGAAAGAGTAAATTTATGACCATAATATAGGCATATCAAGCCCATAGCCAGGGGGTTCAATGGGTACGAAAGAGCCCCCGGCCCCATTTTCAAAAAACGCCTTTTTAAATTATTATTATTAAACAGTACAATTTGCATATTTGTTGTTTGTATCAACTCCAAATTTTTGAAATTTGGCATTTGTATTGCCATTTATATCTTTTACATTTACCCCATCCATGGTGATGCTGAGGTGGGTAAGGACTCAAAGTGCCCTTTTGTGAAAAATTAGAAGCCCTTTAAAAATCCTGCCTACGGGCTTGCATATAATGACTTTAATATGGACATTCAACAGTTTTTTGTCAAAGAAAATTTGATAATCTGGACAGAGATTTAAGACTTTATTTTCTGTTTTCTTAGCCGTCACCACCTGGATTTTCTAACGAACACCAAGCAGTGTACCAATGCCGATCGGAATACAGTGCAATTTGGCTTCTACTCGTCTTCACATACAAATCTGTCACGCTAATATTTGGAACGTTCTTGTCGTGGTCGACGCGTAATGTCGTGCTGCCCTCTATGAACGATGCCAGGTGTATCGTCATTAGCATATACACATGTGTCGTCTTACTTGCATTGGCAATGGGGATATCGACAGTAGTGTGGATGTGGCCCAATATATGGTTCAGTGTCGTGACAACTGTGATTTTCACGTGTACAACAGAAGTGCTTTTATTGCAAAATATTCCGAAGGTAAATTAATTTACAAGATTTGCTATATATAATGGAAATTTAAATTTAACTATA
>NW_022698527.1:0-1136 GCF_011630105.1 Anneissia japonica
TGGGAAATTTAAAAGGGGGGGGGGGTTCGCAAAAAAGAGGGGGGTTTGCTAGAAAAGGGGATTCTTCAAAACCATTAAAAACCCCCTGTATACGAGCATGTAGAACATAAAATTTAAAACAGACATTTATTTTTATCAAAATCAGGCCATAGATGCACTCGTAAATTGCTAAAATAGAAGGCATAATTTTGAGGACCGAGCACGACGACGATGCACACTTCTTTACTACTGTACAACTAGTAGTTGCTTTAATCAAAAATCGTATTCACTACGGTACCTTACGGTATATTGGACAACAAATATAAATAAAAACAGGCTTAGTTCTAGCCATCGCTTTAAAACTGGTACAAAGCTAGACATTTTCGGCTCCGTTTGGTTTTAGGCCAAAGATAAACAACATTTTTTTACTCCTTTTTTTTCCTCAAAGTTTACTTCTACTTTTACTACTACTTGTTTGGACATTTTTCATAGCCACAGTATGGTATTGCTCGACCCACTCGTGCCTGATCGTGTGGATCGGATATACATATTATTTTACGTTTCGAAGCCAAATAAGTCTTTCTCTTAAACTGATTTATTTTTGTTAAATTTATTTCAATATACACATGGTTAGTATTTCTTCCGTCATTATTTTGAATATTTTTTGTTTGGCAAGCTTGCCATTGTTCTATTGTGGTGCCTACGAGCTACAAGCCCTGGCCTAGGGACTGAAGTTTCAGGCCTATCTTATTTTAGGTATTACTTAAAAAAAAAAAAAAAAGAAAGAAAATCCGACCGACGATCTCGATTTTTTCCATTTAAGGGCAACACAACAATTTTCTTTTGCCTAATATAAAAAGTATACTTATTATAATTATCATGTATCCTATCTTCTGCAGATGATGAGGCACCAGTAATAACATTCTGCCCACCAAATGTACAGCTGGTGACAGAAGTGACAACAAATACTGCTGCTGCCGCTTGGCCCCCTCCTACCGCAACAGATAACTCTGGTGTACCTCCAAATATCGTAACAAATATTCAGCAACAGGAGTTGTTGGTGATTGGAAATCATGTTGTATCAGTGACTGTGACGGATAGTTCAGGAAATACCAACACTTCATGTTCTTTTAACATAAAGGTCATAGGTAAGCCAA
>NW_022698528.1:0-2018 GCF_011630105.1 Anneissia japonica
TTTCATCCTATGGAGCTATAACTGATTAAAAACATGCATGGTTTTATGCATATATAAATGTTGACGTACGCGCACGTGAAGTCGTGCGAACTGAAAATTAAGGTACCTGACATTCAACCTTGACCTGAAGATTATGCTCACTTAATATGATTCAGAAATGACGAATGGTTAAGATGATATGGGCTCATCAACGATTTGATGAAAGAAAAATGTGGGGTTCAGAAAAAACAATTTTTTGACCATGATGACGTCATCAAAATCTAAAAAGAAGTCAAATATATGAAAGACAATTGTCTCAGCTATAACATACTGGAAGTTGGAAGACTATCGATCAAGGATAAGCGAGATACGCTCAAATGCGTATTTTCAAAAATGACGTCATAGCTATAAATCACTTTCTTTGAATTCAGACGCCAATATGATGACGTCACAATGTCCGATCAGCCATTATGATCTATAAAATCATATTTACAACTTATGTGCTTTCAGAATATGTAATGAAAATGGGGGGTCACCTTTCAACCTAAGGAGCTATAGCTGATAAAAAATAGGTCTGATTTTAGCATAATTTCACTGTAAACGGCACAAATACGCGCAAAGATACCTATGTTTGATGCGCACGTACGGTATTGCTATTGGCCCAAAAGATGACCGAAAAGAATGGAGGTTTGTGAAGACAATGTCAGGAACCCAAACTATGTAAAAAAAACATAATGTCTAGCTTCCGTACGTGCTGCGCTAGCAAAAATGCGCGCGCGTAGTGGAAAATTATGAAAAAAATTGAAATGCTCAAAATGGCCTGAAACGTGCTCTAAATTAGTTAAAAAGTGATTTAGAGCATTTTAAAATTTTAACGCGCGCGTAGTGAAGCGCACGCGTACAATTAGGGTACAGTACATTCAACGTTAACCCGAAGTTAATGCTCACTTAATACGATTTCGAAATGGCAATTGGTTAGGCTGATATGATCGATAATGTAAAAACGCAAAATTGCACGTAGATGACGTCACGCATGTCTGAGCGCGTTGAAAACCTTACCATGACTATTCCAGGCGATGGCAAAATGATCGATGTAGCGACCGTGTGCGTAACTCGTGGCAATTTTGAGATATCGTGCGAACAGAAAAGGGGAGAAAGAAAGAAGAATAAAAAGATGATGATCCCTGACAATAACAAGAGGTGATCCGCTAACGTTAGCGGATCACCAATGATGATGATCCTGACAATAACAAGAGGTGATCCGCTAGTGTAGCGGATCACCAACTAGATTTGATCTCGTCACTGAGGACGAGTTAGGTGATCCGCCGTACTTTGACCCTCACGAAGCACGCACGGTTCTGATTGAAAAATATTATATGCTAAAATATGCTCTATTTAAGACTAATTTTGAGCATTTTAAAAGGGATTTTAAAGGAAAAGAGTAATTTTGAGCATTTTAAAGACTTAAAGTCCTTGCGCACGGTAGTATTAATACAGTGTCACAATCCAAACACATGTAACCGAAACGTAAGTTCCAGCTTCAGGACGTGCTGTGGGCGTGGAAATGAGCGTACGGCGCGTAAATTTTGGAAAGTTTTGGAATATTCAAAATGACCTGAAACGTGCTTTAAATTATCTGAAAAGTGATATTAACAATTTTAAAATGTTAACGCACAAGTATGAATACCTTATACGACGTGCCTGACGAACCTTGTCAAGTTTAATTTAAAACCCCCTTTTGGTTGGTAATGCCACACGAATTTTGCCTTTACAGTATACGAACTATCGGTGTGATAGTGTCGAAATACCGTCTGCCGCCCTCTATTTTCAATGTGTTTACATCTTTCAAGAAAGGAAGATGAGAAGGCTCCAAAAAAGCCATCTTTTTGACTATGATGATGTCACCAAAATAAAAAATAAATGGACACGTCCGAAAGAGAATTGATTTAGCTATAACATACTCACAGGTGGGAGACAATCAATCAAGATAAGCGAGTACGTTCAAACGAGTATAAAAAGTAATAACGTCATAAATAAAA
>NW_022698528.1:2362-4859 GCF_011630105.1 Anneissia japonica
ATGTTGACGCACGCGTACGCGCACGTTAAGTCGCGCGAACGGAAAATTGGGGTACATGACATTCAACCTTGACCTGAAGATTATGCTCACTTAATATGATTCAGAAATGACGAATGGTTAACATGATATGGGCTCATCAACGTTTTGAAGAAAGAGAAATGAGGGGGTCAGAAAAAACAATTTTTTTGACCATGATGACATCATCAAAATCTAAAAAGAAGCCAAATATATGAAAGAGAATTGTCTCAGCTATAACATACTGAAAGTTGAAAGATAAATCGGTAAAGGATAAGCGAGATACGCTCAAATGCGTATTTTCAAAATGACGTCATAGCTATAAATCACTTTCTTTGAATTCAGACGCCAATATGATGACGTCACAATGTCCGATCAGCCATTATGATCTATAAAATCATATTTACAACTGATGTGCTTTCAGAATATGTAATAAAAATTGGGGGTCACCTTTTAACCTAAGGAGCTATAACTGATTAAATATAGGTCTGATTTTAGCATAATTTCACTGTATAGCGGCAAAATACGCACAAAGATACCTATGTTTGATGCGCACGTACGGTATTGCTATTGGCCAAAAGATGACCAAAAAGAATGGAAATTTGTTAAAACAATGTCAGGAACCCAAAATATGTAAAATAACGTAATTTCTAGCTTCCGTAAGTGCTGCGCACGTAAAAATGTGCGCGCGTAGTGGAAAATTTCAAAAAAATTTGAAATGCTCAAAATGGCCTAAGACGTGCTCTAATGTAGTCAAAAATTGATATTGAGCATTTTGAAATTTTGACGCACGCATACGCGCGCGTAGTGAAGCGCACGCGTCAAATTAGGGTACAGTACATTGAACATTAATCCGAAGTTAATGCTCACTTAATACGATTTCGAAATGGCAATTGGTTAGGCTGATATTATCGATAATGTAAAAAACGCAAAATTGCGCGTAGATGACGTCACGCATGACTGAGCGCGTTGAAAAGCTTACCATGACTATTCCAGACCAAGACAAATGTTCACTGACAGCGATATTTGCGTAACTCGTGGCAGTTTTTGAGATATCGTGCGAACAAAAAGGGGAGAAAGAAGGAATAAAAACTAGATTTGAACTCGTCACTTAGGACGAATTCGGTGATCCGCCGTACTTTGATCCTCAGGAAGCGCGCGCGGTGCTGATTGAAAAGTTTCATAATATGCTAACATATGCTGTAATTAGTTTTTTTTAAAGAATAATTTTAAGCATTTTAAAAGACTAACGCATGCGTACAAGCACGTCTTGACGCCCGTGAGTACGGTAATGTCACAAAGAGTGACTCCTGACTGTCAGGAACACAAAACATGTAACAACGCGTAATTTCCAGCTTTAGTATGTGCTGTGTGCGTGGAAATGAAGGTACGGCGGGAAAATTATGGAAAGTTTTAAAATGCCGAAAATGACCCGAAACGTTCTTTAAACTATCTGACTAGTAATATGGAGAATTTTCAAATTTTAACAGACACGCACGTAACTATGTGTGCGTGTACAGTAATAGCACACGAAATTAAACATTGTCAAGTGTATTTAAAACCGCCTGTTAGTCGGTATTGCCACACGAACTTTCCCTTCATATAACCTATATATATTTGTCTGATAGCGTCGAAATACAGTCTGCCGCCCTCACTCTGTTCTATTTGTGTACATCTTTTAAGAATGAGAGATAAAAGGGCTCCAAAAATTCATTCTTTTTGACCATGATGACGTGATCAAAATGAAAATAAAGAGACACGTTTTAAAGAGAATTGATCTAGCCATAACATAGTCACAGGTGGGAGACAATCAATCAAGAATAAGCGAGATACGTTCTAACGAGTATAAACATAATGGCATCATAAAAAAAAATTAAGTTTTTTAATTTAAATGGCAATATGATGACGTCACAATGTCCGATCAGCCATTATGAAGTAAAAAATCGTATCTACAACTCATGTGCTTTCAGATTATGTAATAAAAATTGGGGGTCACCTTTCATCCTAAAGAGCTATAATTGATTAAAAATATTCATGATTTTATGCATATATATATGTTGACGCACGCGTACGTGCACGATCAAAAGCGCAAACGGAAAATTAAGGTACATAACATTCAACCTTGACCTGAAGCTTATGCTCACCTAATATGATTTAGAAATGACGAGTGGTTAAGATTATATGGGCTCATCTACGTTTTGAAGAAAGAGAAATGAGGGGGTCAGAAAAAACAATTTTTTGACCATCATGACGTCATTAAAATATAAAAAGAGGTCAAATGTATGAAAGAGAATTGTCTCAGCTATAACATACTCAAAGTTGGAAGACGATCGATCAAGGATAAGCGAGATACGCTCAAATGCCTATTTTCCAAAATAACGTCATAGCTATAATTCACTATCTTTGAAATCAGATGTCAATATGATGACGTCACAATGTCCGATCAGCCATTATGATCAATAAAATCAGATTTACAACTTAT
>NW_022698529.1:0-1572 GCF_011630105.1 Anneissia japonica
TCGTGAAATTTTCGGGATATTTTTAAAAATCGGGAGATATTAATAAAAATCGGGAGGGCGGGAGATGGCCTGAAAAATCGGGAGAAATTTTTCTGATGTGTATTATTCCTTGTGAACAAATAATAATAATAATAATGATAATAATAATAATGATAATAATAATATTAACAATAATAAAATATTAATAATAATAATAATAATAATATATTATTATTATTATTATTATTGTTATTATTATTATTATTATTATTTATATTTATTTATTTATTTTGAGAGGGTGTCTCTAGCAGCAATGCTGACTTGAAGAGGCCCTCTTTCATAATTACTGTATTGATATTCAATAACTTGAATGTAAGTATATTTTTTGTACAGTTTATTTAATTTATATATTGTTTATTTGTTGAAATAAAATGATGAATGAATGGAATGGATTATTATTACAGTTTTATTATTCACAAGTTCTCTCTCCTGACGTCTAATCAAATTTCTTCAAAATACCAACAGGACTTTTTAAGGCATTGAGTTATGAATCAAACTAATGTTTAAGGCCACCACACCTTAGTACCTCTCTTTCATTATTGCATTAGACTATGTCATGGCTATAGCAACTGTAATCCCAGGATAGGTGTCATATTATATTCACCACCCTAACTAAAAATATCAAAAATTATCACAGACAATGTGAGGGGTTGGGGGAGGGGCATTGTTGTTGGCTGTATTTGGATTTTGCAATGCAAATTGGACGTATTGCGTGCTTATAAATAATGCTTGACGACACTTAGAGGTTTTATACAGGTTGATGCAAAAAACTCAACGCTGCTTGCTTGCGCTAACGTCATAACTCGTCATAAATTACTCCAGTGTGGACAGTTGTTGTTCGGGCCAACGCACGTAAGTGTATGTGTATTACAGCCAGTAAGTGCAGTTTTCGTAGGTCAATAGGCCTACCACCGTCCTAAGACTGCATTATTTTATTAGGCCCTATGCCTATAGCACATAATCACACCATCATCATTAACCTTTCACAAAAGCCTATTATATTGCTAATTGTTGTTGTCTTTTGAAAAGTTGTACCATGATATCATCAATCGTATTAAGATTTACAGTATTATTACATAGTACATGTTTTTAGGGTATGGCATTTCGTAACCTGAAGTATTAAATCTGAATGATATATGCATTATTATTGAACCATGTTTGAAGTGCTAGGTCTAATAGGCATACACTTTGGGAGATTGGTATTTGCTAATTGAATGAAATTATAAAGGACGTATTACGGAAAGCTCAAACAACTGCTGGAAAGCATTAGCACACATTCCTACTTTTTATAGATGTTAATCCGAAATCTGATTATTAGGTGTATCATGGAGTTGGAATTACTCCAGAAATGGTATTAATTAAATGCCCGTTAAAATTTCAATAATGCATTTTTCTTTTACTTTTTATTTGAAAAACTCAATAACTTCTTGAAAGAATGCATTTTATGTGGTTGCATATCTTCTAAGTATATCATTATGCTTTTGAAGTGAAAACAAAACAGTTGCTAATAAGGTACAAAGGTTAGTTAAACAA
>NW_022698530.1:0-1779 GCF_011630105.1 Anneissia japonica
TCATTATCATATAAAGATTTTTCTAGTTACGACAGTTGAGTAGCCATGGTTGTAAATGAAACAGTTAAACAAAACAAATTACTTGTTGTTTCACAAGGTTTGTATATCAAAGTTGAGAGATAATGAATAACTTAAGGCTGGAGAATGGGCTTTATTCAAAGCAGAACCAGCAATATGCACTCATCAATAGCAACAATATCCAAGGCTTATAGTGGAAAGATCCATTAATTGATAAGGTACATACTTTAACCTCATAGTACTATGAGAAGTGAAATCAAAGGAAGAATGGAATAGGCCAAAAGCAGTGCTGCTGCCAGCGTCTGAAATCTGGGGGGAGGGGGAAGGTCCCCGACGAGAGCAAAGTGGGCATGGTCGGGCATCCATTAAAATGTTTCGAAAGAGGCTTATTTAATCGATTTTATAGATAGTTTAGAAAATCCATATAATTTTTTTTTCTCTCTGACGAATTGTGGTTGTTCTTCATCTTGGGATTTTCAACGGGGGACATTTAGGGGTATTATTAGGGTTTCATTGAAATGCAATCCCATCTTAAAAAGTACTATTACGAACTAGAGGGCGTCCTTCAAAATCAAGGCATTCGGACCTCTTGCAATTCTATGCTCTTTGATATAACCGACAATTAAGCAGACTTGCAGGATATCAATGAAAATAAATATAAATTTTTATTAGCAAAAAAAAAATCACAATATTACTTACGAGTTTGACAGACTGTTCCCTCATAGTTGTTCAAACAAACACAAGCAAAATAAGTCACAAAGTTTTGGCAGAATCCATTAGCTCCACAGGGGTTTGACATGCATGGGTCTGGCTCTAAGATAAAAAAAAAAATACACATAAGAATTACTTATTCACAAATTTTACACAATACTTAATGTGAGTCATTTAAGTTGAACAGTTGGAATTACCAATGCTAATACTGTTAAATATACATGATGGTACTGTTAAATATCCATGAGCTTAGATGAAAATTTTGCATATCTCTGGGGTTTCAAAGTATGCTGTTGCATATACATTGTTCGTGTTTAGTTGTGTACAAGAATTCTGATATCATATCCAGTATTGTACCCAGGAACTTCAGATTACAAGGTGGGCATCTCATCCATAGAACCACATAAAACTCAAAGCTATTATCAAATAACAAATTGTTATTATTTTCTATCAATATTTCACACATTGAAAAATAGTAATAAAAATAATACAGGAATTTATACTTCAGCTTTTGCCAATGATACAAGACACTGTTGTTTTTTTTTATTACCCCTGGTCATTGGATCGATAAATTGACAAACAGAAGTACAACTTTCTCCCCTCCCTGGGGAGTATACCTAGTAGTATTGTATAGACTACTACATTCAAGGTTTCTCCCCTCCCCAGGGATTATACCATGCAGTGCTGTACAGGCTACTACATCAAAAGTAGTCTGTACCAGTTACCTATTTATAATACTGGGTGGAAGGACAAAAATTTAAAATGCACAGTGAATGTTCAAACCCTCGAACTCAAGGCTGAGAGCCTGGACCCT
The DNA here is from genome assembly GCF_011630105.1 of Anneissia japonica. NCBI lineage: Eukaryota > Metazoa > Echinodermata > Crinoidea > Comatulida > Comatulidae > Anneissia > Anneissia japonica. The sequence goes on from NW_022698530.1 coordinate 1,544, forward strand.
ACCTGTTGCATGCACTGCTTCCCCTCTATTTTATATATTTTTCTTACCTGTGTAGACCTCACACCTGGCTCCAGAATAGTTTGGTGGACAGGTACAAACATATGTACCAGTGGAGTCGTCACACCCACCCCCATTGAAACATGGGTTAGGTGAGCATGGTGTGGCTACAATAAAAAGCAAAGATTTAATATTCATGAATGTAGAATATTAATAACTAATAGCAAATCATTTTCAGT
>NW_022698531.1:0-759 GCF_011630105.1 Anneissia japonica
TCAGGACCGAGGGCCACCCCTCCCCCGCCGCCGACGCCGTGCCCTGTCGGCTGAGGGAGCAGCCCAGGCGAATTGTCGATTGGTGGCAGGAGCAGGAGCAGGAGGGACAGCGGCTGCGGGCTGCGGGAGGGGATGCAACAGAGGCTGTTGCTGCTGGGGCTGATGTGACGGCCTCGCAAACGCCCAGCGCTGGGAACGCGCTGAACGGCGGTCACGGCGCGGGAACTTAGCCCTAGTCTGACGTCGCGCTTCCAACTCCCTAGCCCAAGCCTCTTCTTTGGCAGCGAACTGGCCAAAGAAGAGGTCCTCTGCCCCAAAAGAGGGGCAGTCTAAAAACCGGTCAAAATGACCGGGGCTGACGGTCGTCGCCCGGAGCACATTAGCCCTCCGGGCCGCGCCGGCAGCCTGGGCGATGGAACTAAACTGGTCCGAAATAAGGCCAATGCCCGCCCGAAGGAGGCCAATGGCGTCTGGGACGAGAGTTGGGTTAGCGTCAGCGTCAGACAAGAAGGACAAAGCAAACCCCGCCCCATTCACGGCGCGAATGCCCTCCCGAGCCGCGCGGTCCACAAAGGCCAAAGCCTCCTCAGCCGCGCCCTGAGCTTTGTTAGAAAACAAAGCCTTAGAAGTAGAAGAGAGCTTCTGATCCTCCCGCAGTCTGCCCTTGGCAGCGCGAGGAATGGGCGGCACCTGAATGAACTGCTTGAACTGGTCCTCGGGAACCGGAAAAGCAGCCGTAAGACGCCGCGGCGCGGCAAC
>NW_022698532.1:0-592 GCF_011630105.1 Anneissia japonica
AAACCCTAAGGAGCAGAGGGCTAACTCTAAACCGAGAAAAATGCATGTTTACATGCAGTGAAATATAATTCATGGGACATCTGTTGTCACAAAAGGGGATTGGCCCAACAGAGGCCAGGGTAAGGGCATTAAGAGAAGCCAGAGAACCAAAAGATAGCAGAGAAGTGAGAAGTTTTCTAGGGTTGGTAAACTTTAGTGCTAGGTACATTCCCGACTTGGCTACCAAAACTGAACCACTTAGGCGGTTGACGAAAAAGGATGTTCCATTTAAATGGGAAAAGGAACAACAAGATGCATTTAATGCCCTACGAAATGCGTTGGTAGAAGACACACTAGCATATTTTAATCATTCTGATAAGTTAAGGGTAGTAGCTGATGCAAGTCCAGTCGGGCTTGGGGCGGTGCTCCTTCAGCTCCAGGAAGGTGACTGGAGACCTATATGTTATGCTAGTAAAAGCCTTTCAGAGACAGAGAGAAGGTACTCACAAACCGAAAAGGAAGCGTTAGGCCTAGTATGGGCAGTGGAAAAATTTAATATGTACCTTTTTGGAAGGGAATTTGAGCTGGTCACAGACCATAAGCCATTGGAAGT
>NW_022698533.1:0-1330 GCF_011630105.1 Anneissia japonica
AGGGCAGAGATGTGTTTTTGTTTGCCGATAACGTCACGCAGTTCGTAAGAATCTAGCTTATACCATGGAGGAAATAAATGGGACATTCCATAACGAGCAAAGTGAGGTAATTTTTGTTATTAGGCCTACGATTTTAGATTCTCAAGACCAAAAAGATCAGATTTAGTTTACGTAAGGCATTATTCTGTTATGTTAGGATAAGCCGATATTTCGGTCTTAGACAGAAAATATTTGCTACCCATATGAGTAAGGCAGTACTGTAATAATATTCATTGCTTGGCAATCCTTCGACTATGTGGCTAAGAATAATTAAATTATAAAATGTACAGTAAACAAAGGCATACGTCACAAGAGAGTTGTGAAGTGTTTGACACTCCATAAGTACACAACATTATTATTGCTAACATACCAGAATAATGCCTTACGTAAACTAAATCTCGTTATGGGACTGAGTGGATGTTTTTTGGTTTTGAGAAAAATCACGCACTGCATAATACACTGTTATGGACTAATGGTGACATGCTAGGGCATTCTAAACGCAGAAAATATGATAGTATAGGGCCAAGATACAATATTCAGTATTGCTACCGGGGCGCATCCTGTACAAGCGAGCTGGGGGAAATGAAATAGGGGGTTAAATAATGCATTTAATCATGTGGAGAGAGACATGGATAAAAATAATTGGATATTACTCCCAGGTAGATACTTGCAATAATGTCACAGGTGACATCAACTTTTACCTGTACGTGACCTTAAACAGTGACATTAAAAGCCACGACCAAATACATTTAATCATGTGAAGAGAGACACGGATGATTTTTTTTATTGGAATTATTATACATTGGGGGTAACAAAAATACCAATGACAGCAACTTTATCCTGTACATAAGCCCATACAGCAGCCCCAAGGGACCCACGGGGGTCTTATATAGTAGCAACATGATAAAATCAGGCAAATAGAGACATGAATGTAACCAACTAGGAATTACTACTTGTACATTGTAGAATGCTGAAACACCGATGACAGCAATTTTTAGTTCCTTTGTGACCTTAAGGTCACAAGGAACTAATGGGATAATTCGAACATGAAATGTATGTGTGTGTGAGCAAAGTGAGCAGCGGGTTTGTAAACGAATAGGCTCCTAAACGGTGCCTCACGGTGGGTATAATGTTTCCTCATAGTAACTGGTGGACATGTAGTTGTGCAAAAATTGTTTGTTTTTTATGTTAGATGAGAAATGTAGGACGTACGCGATAAAAAAAAATTGCTGTCATCGGTGTTTCAGCATTCTACAATGTGCAGGTAGTAATTCCTAGTTGGTTTCATTCA
>NW_022698534.1:0-699 GCF_011630105.1 Anneissia japonica
AGTGTAAAAGGGGTATTCTATACATAGATGTTAATAAACTTAGTCGATTAGCATACGAACAGAATACAGTACAAAAGAATTGTGATGTTCTACATACAATAGATGGTGCCCAGATCTTAAATATTGTTGTTCGGTCTCTGATAATTGAAATCTTTATTTACAAATTTTAGTTTGCATCTGTTGTAAACAGTGACTGTTCCATGGAACAATCTTTTGTAAACTTTTTTATAATTAAACACCGTAGTATACTTTAGGACACTGCCATGCAGATGGCTGGGCATTTAAGACTGCCATGCGTTAAATTAAAGTACAAATTTTACTTTAAACAAAGGGAATTCTTTCCATGTACCTTGGTATGGTTGGTGATGAGGCATAACAAAAGTGAATTAAGGTCAGTTTACAAATCATTCATCAGGTCACATAAACAAATAAAATCCTTGGATTTGTCAGTCTGTGACTGGAATACAGTAGAAATACTGCATGAATAATTAAAAAGAATCAAGTTGTCAAGTTTAATATTAAAGATATATTTCTAAGTTTAAATCATACGTTTAAATCATTAATATTATAAGAACAAAAGAATATATAATTGGGTCTAAAGGAAACGTGTCATTAGATGTTAATACCAGCATGTAAGCTGATGGAATAAACACAATTTAAATTTGAGGAGCAGGTGCTTGTAGCAAGAGGAATGTTTAA
>NW_022698535.1:0-517 GCF_011630105.1 Anneissia japonica
CGAACGGCATCCGAATTCGTACATGCAGATCGCGCACGTTCCTCTCTGAAACCTGACCACTTCCTTCGCGTACTCGGCACCTCCTGTCTCGTCGTACTCCATGGTTATCCGCAATCCTTCGGAGGGTATGTCCAGCAGGGGGGATTCGTTCTTGGGAACCGCGTACGCGTCCTTCTCGTCGACTTCCACCACCTCCATGGAAGGATCAGTGAGTTCGTACTTCCTCTTCGGGAAAAGCCGATTGAGGCAACCGGTTCTGTTGGAGTTGAAGAATTTGAACACGTCGGCGAATATCGAGACAACCGCTCTCCTTCGTTCGTCTTCTTCCGGTAGTCTGCACACCTTGTCCACCTGTCCGAAGCAGTATCTGAAAGCGGCTTCCTGTCCGGCCTTCGATAGCTTGAAATTAGATTTCATGAAGTTGACCACGTTGTTCATTGCGTGTCCCACGGCTGTGCGATCGAACGTCGCTTCCGGATCCATCACGTCGTCGACGATCTCCTTGATGCCTTCGAAC
>NW_022698535.1:534-1052 GCF_011630105.1 Anneissia japonica
ATGCCTTCGAACGCGTCCAACCTGTGAACCCGGATGTCGGTCGGGTTCATCAGCACCAGAGACGAAGAGGAGGGACGTCGATCGTCGTCGTCATCGTCGTCGTCGCGACCGCCGTTTCGGAGTCGCGTCAAGCACCTGACGGGCACGCTGTAAGCGACCGTCGACGAACTTCCGCACGCCGCTTTACCGTCCTTGCCCTCATCTTCCTCGTCGTCATCGTCGCGTTCCCCGAACTTCGAGACGAGACGATCGTCGAAGCCGTCGTACATTGCAGCGACGCGCTTCCTGGCGTTTCGCACGGCTTCCTCGCCGTCCGGATCGAGCTGGCGGCTGAGCAGGCGGAACGAAAGCGCCGCGTCTCTCCTCGCGTTGCTCTGAAGCGTCTCCGCGTCGTACGCCAGCGACTTGCTCGGAACGGCGCTGACGTCCTTGTCGGCGTTGCTGCGCACAGCTAGGTCGTAGTCGGACTCGTTCATCCTGGCAAGTCTCACCATCGGGTTCTCGTCAACGCTCTTCCT
>NW_022698536.1:0-262 GCF_011630105.1 Anneissia japonica
GATAAGGGGATGTGGATTATATTCACCTAATGCAAGTGAGGAAATGGCAAGATGAAGCTGCCAAACAGAGGTTCAACAATTTAAGATAGAAGTCGATGACGGATTTTTTTCCCGTATGATGTGTACTGTACAGTATTGTACTGAAGATGGTGGGGGAAAAAAAACGCCACCCCTCCACCCCCCCCCCTATAAAAAAGGAAAAAAAATTAAGAAGGGATACTTTCAATTAGTATCCCTCATTTATGAATAAAGACAGAAGCGA
>NW_022698536.1:374-641 GCF_011630105.1 Anneissia japonica
ATCATTTTGTCTATGTCCGTCCCATACGTTTGTTATTTGTTTGAGAAATGTCAGTCTTATGCTGGCTTTGTTTTATTGTTTGAATCATGTCCTTCTTATACGTTCGTTCCTTATATGAATTTTTTCATATTCGACTTATGTTTTCGTTATTTAATTTTTTTCAACTTGTCCGTCATATCGTTCATAAATTCGTTCATGTCCGTCTAATGTGTTTGTTGTTTTATTTGTTTAAATCATACCCATCTTATGCGTTTGTAGTTTATCTGT
>NW_022698537.1:0-561 GCF_011630105.1 Anneissia japonica
CATTATCGATCATATCAGCCTAACCAATTGCCATTTCGAAATCGTATTAAGTGAGCATTAACTTCTGGTTAATGTTGAATGTACTATACCCTAATTTTACGCGTGCGCTTCATAACGCGCGCGCACGCGTGCGTCAAAATTTTAAAATGCTCGAAATCACTTTTTGAATAAATTAGAGCACGTTTCGGGCTATTTTGAGCATTTCAAAATTTTCCACTACGCGCGCACATTTTCACGCGCGCAGCTCGTATAGAAGCTAGAAATTATGTTTTCTAACATAGTTTGGGTTCACCACATTGTTTTCACAAATTTCCATTCATTTTGGTCATCTTATGGCCAATAGCAATGCCGTACGTGCGCATCAAACATAGGTATCTTTGTGCGTATTTGTGCCGCTATACAGTGAAATTATGCTAAAATCAGACCTATTTTTAATCAGTTATAGCTCCTTAGGTTGAAAGGTGACCCCCATTTTTTATTACATTTTCTGAAAGCACATGAGTTGTAGATACGATTTTTGACTTCATAATGGCTGATCGGACATTGTGACGTCATCATATT
>NW_022698539.1:0-927 GCF_011630105.1 Anneissia japonica
TCTGCGGTAATGTTAGTGCTATTCTAGTATATTCCAGCCCACTTTGTTATCTTCCATTTTCATATGAATCCCAACCGTGCTGTCTTCGTACTTTCGTTTATAATATCTGAAATAGAAGTTCAATGACCATTAAACATTATCTCATTTACTAATGATTTATTATTTTAATATTAAGACCCCAACGTGAATAAGAGGCTGATAACAATTTATATAGGCCTATACTAAGTTCGCAATTTAATCAAATATTATCATTAGCTTTAGAGTCAACAAAGACATTGTGTTTAAGTGTTGCTTGCGTCCTACAAGCTCATGAGTTGTGTGTGGCAACCATACAAAGTATTACAATACAACTTAATAACGAGCTTGCTAAACAATTACAATCTAACGTAGCGATAAAAATTTTCACTTGCATCGCCAAAACTAAATATCAGTAACTTTAGGAAGATTTAATAACATTACAAAAACCATAATGAATGTAAATACTTGTCTTCGCTAACCGTCAACAATACTTTTGAAGTCGGCAAATAATAGACGAATTTTATCAAACTTTGGGTGTTAAATAAGATATTCAAAGTTTGATCGCTTGTGTTTCATATACACATTATGCATTATATTTATAAAAGTCAGATAGGCTGTGACAGAATTTATTCATAATTATAGTTTTGTAACGCTGAAAACTTCAATAGCGATTAGTAATGAAAATTGACTGTCTATCAAACAATACCTGCATACGATGACGAACGTTGACGTCAAAACTAAAAGCATCACACAAAGAATAACAACTGCTATCAAGTAGCCACTATTATCAGTTTTATTTCCACTACGGATTTTTGCTTTAAGAAGAAAATACATAATTATCACAATCATGTCACACAATATATTTTTATTTTGTATTTTGTACAATATTAATTTATATATTATACATAT
>NW_022698540.1:0-1037 GCF_011630105.1 Anneissia japonica
GGGTAGAATATTGTTAAAAAGGTAGGCCTCTGTAAGTAAGAACTTAAAAATAGGCCAAACCTCTAGTCTAGGCTAGGCCTACTACCTGACTCCAGGCGAGGCCTGAGCCATCCTACTGGAAAGTTAAAGTTTTGTTGTATTTGTATGGTATGCCATCTAGTCTAAGCTTAATTGTTTTTGCCATTGCCAACATTAGTCTTACTAGGGTCTATTCTAAATATTTTAGGTCCGTTTTATTAGGGAAGACTATTTAAATTTAGTCATGCCTAACCATGGACCTATGGCCTAACTAGTCGACGCGAGTGACTCAGTTTCGTGGCTCCAAAAATATGAACATTTGATTGGTTGAAATTGTTTATTTCGGTCCGCCCATTTATCTAAATACGAAATGTAAGATTACGTCATTCTTTTGGCATCCTGGTGCCTGATTTCAGTGTTTTACAAGTCGCTTATTCCGTCTATAAATTAACTTTCTCGTTGGTGGCGCTGTCCAGAATGAGAAAAATAATAAAAAATAAGAGACTTGTGGCAAGTCTATGCAAAACCTAATAGACCGGGAGCCCAGAAAATTTAATTATGTGAAAAAAGACAAAAGGTTTGATGGTCTGGTCATGATAGTATAGGGCCAAGATACAATATTCAGTATTGCTGCCGGGGCACATCCTGTACAAGCGGGCTGGGGGAAATAAAATAGGGGGTTAAATAATGCATTTAATCATGTGGAGAGAGACATGGATAAAAGTAATTGGATATTACTCCCAGGTAGATACTTGCAATAATGTCATAGATGACAGCAACTTTTACCTTTACATGACCTTAAACAGTGACATTAAAGGCCACGCCCAAATAGATTTAATCATGTAAAGAGAGACACGGATGAATTTTTTTTATTGGAACTATTATACATTGGGGGTAACAAAAATACCAATGACAGCAACTTTATCCTGTACATAAGCCTAGATAGCAGCCCCAAGGGACCCACGGGGGTCTTATATAGTAGCAACATGATAAAGTCCAGCAAAGAGAGACATGAATGA
>NW_022698541.1:0-904 GCF_011630105.1 Anneissia japonica
CGTATACTATTAGAAGAGTAAGTTGTGAGGTAGAAGACCTATCCTTTTGGGAAGGGAAAGATATTCTGATGGAAAGATGTGATGGATTTGGGGTAATAGGTGATGATCTCCCGTTGTATGAGGGTTGTACGAAAGTGAATGATCACACTGTAGATGTAATTATAGCAAATTGTACTTCAAAGAAGTGTGTGATGAGTCCTAGAACACCAATTGCTGAAATATTGGCGATAGAATCTAAATCAGAAGTAGTATTACGTAATGGTGATGGGATAGTAGAGGTTGGTGTTGCAGATGTAGTACAGCCTAGTCGTCAAGATTTCCATCAATGTAAGGTTTCTGAAATAGGAAAAAACTCAATTACTCCATTAGATGCGGGATCCAAAGAAATTGTACATGAGTTACCAAAGGGAGTGTCTTTGGAAGGCCTAAACTTAGACGAAAAAGCAGCATTAGAGGATCTTATCTATAGAAATGTTGATGTTTTTGCTGACGATGATATGGATCTTGGCTGCTGTGACGCAATTCCTCATAGCATCAAAACTAAGGAAGGACCAGCTATCAGGTTGCCATATCGCCGTATACCTCCAACTCAAGTACCGGAAATTAAAATGCTGTTATATTAGATCGGGGGGTAATTAGGCATTCGTCAAGCCCGTATGCGAGTCCAATTGTCCCTGTTAGGAAAAAAGATGGCTCTGTAAGGTTGTGCATTGATTACCGTCAATTAAATTTGAATACTATAAGAGACTCTTTCCCTTTACCCCGGATAGAGGAAACTTTGGAAAGTTTGGGTGGATCAAAATATTTTTCGACATTAGATTTAGCAAGTGGGTATTTTAAAATTTTAATGGAGGAGTCGTCTATAGAGAAAACGGCATTCCGTGTACCTTGGGGATTATTTGAA
>NW_022698542.1:0-640 GCF_011630105.1 Anneissia japonica
TTCACCCCTGTCTGTCGGTTAGCAATATTACGCAAAAACCAAGGAACGGATCATTATAAAATCTTTTGGGAAGAAAAGGTTAAAGGACAAAGTCAAAGAAATTCAATCAACAAAATAATGGAAAGTCCTTAAAAATCTTGAAGACTGGCAATGCTAACATGTACTACTACTGCTGGTCATTGGGTCTATAAATCTAATGGCAAACATGCATAATCCACAACCATTTATACTTTACTTCTGGTCTTGCTTCACAGGGAAATACACAGCACATCAGACCAACATACAGGTATTCACATTTTTAATGCTAGGAGTCATATTTTCCTAATACGACTGGGTACCATCCAATTTTTAATGGGTAGGTAGAGAGACCGACATAATAAAAAAAGGCACCTTCGCCGAGCATTAGCAAAATGTAAATTTGTTACAAAAATATTGCTCGTATCTCTTACTGTATTATAATTGCACGATAGCTGGCCAACCGATTCAAAGAAATAAAATAACATTCCATTTGTCATGAGACTTGAATTCAACTAATGTTACTTAAATTTGAAAAAAAAAAAAAACACCATCAAAAGTCAAAAGGTCAGTCTAGTACAGCAGCCAACAATGTCCAACCGTGCTGATTATTGAAGGCCCAGTG
>NW_022698543.1:0-1243 GCF_011630105.1 Anneissia japonica
AGTAGATCAGCGTAGCGTAAGAGAAAGGTGGGCAAAACTATGGAAGAATTTATTGAAGAAAAATGTAAATGAAATAAAGGCCTCTGGGATATACCCGGAAATGTCAGAAAGCGATGTACTAGTCGAAGAGTTAATAAACCAAGAAGATGATGCAGAAAAAATAGAGTTGAAAAATGATGAAGAGAAGAAAAAGCAGGATGGAATAGCGATGCGAAAACAGGCAATGGAGACTTTTGCGGAGACCAAAAAAGGTGAGATATTTCTTTTTAATGAGGGATTGTTCCAATTCCATAATTTTTACAAGTTTTACAACTTTACTCTATGTGGAGGAACAAAAGAAAATTCTACATCTCTACAAATGCGTGGACATTTCAATATTAAATAAAACATACTACAGAATGAAGAGAAAGCTCATTTGGTGCATAGATAATTGTAACTACATATGTGATGTAACCAAGTCTACTACTTACTTTATGTTTTAATATTTTTGCATTAACAAAAAAAAAAACAAAAAAACTGGGGCTTGAAATGGTGTAATGTTAATGAATGTTAATTCTGGTTTATATCAAAATTAATGAATGTCATGTGTCCATAAAATTATAGTATTTTATGGGATTTTCTTGTAAATTTTAATTTGTTTTTATGTTACCAGAAAAAAAGAAGAAAATACCGATTCAGAAGAAAAGGATAAGAAAAGAAGATCAGGTACTGACACATTGAAATTTCTCCAAGAGAAAATGGTAATTGATGCAGAGTATAGAAAACAAGAGCTAGAAATGAAGCAAAACGAGTCTGAAAAAAGGATGAAAGCAGAGCTGGAATTAAAACGCGAGGAGATGGAACTGAAGAAAAAGGAGTTGGAGGAGAGAGCAGAGAGAAGGAAAAGGGATGCAGAAAAAGAGAAAAGAGAGACAGAAGATAAAAAAAAAAAGACAGAAATGTAATAATGGAGCAGTTAAAGTTACAGAGCACCCAAATGAACATGCTCATGCAGTTGTTGTTGAGTAAGAAGTAATATCTAGCTATCAAATAAGTGGACAGGTATTTTCAATTTTTATCTGGCTCTTGAGTTGAACAGGCTGTTGGTCTTGCGAGTACAGTACAGTATTATGTTTTCGACTGCTTGGACATGTCTACATTAAAAAAAATACGTAAAAAAAATAAATACAGTAGAATTAAAAAAAAAAGATTTTAAAAAATGAATAAAAATGTTGACCTTTGATGTTGTATATGTTTAGTCATG
>NW_022698544.1:0-4341 GCF_011630105.1 Anneissia japonica
AACAATTTTAATTACTTGTGTGATTATAAAGATGTGGGTAACCCACATCTTTATATACGACTTTTGATGGACCTCGACCTGCTATGGGCGGCGGTACAGGCGAGTCGGTTATTAAGTAGTTTTGTACTCTGGTGTGGTAATATTTTTATCATTTTTGCACCCGTGTGTTCCCGAGTGGTCGCGAGTGGTCCCGTGTGTTCCGTGTAGTATTTATTAGCATCCGGAACTATTTAGGGTTTCTGTCAGAGGCTTTACGGTATTGCTAAAAGAGGTTTGTTGAATGATAGGTATGTTTATTGTAACTCGCTAGGCCTAACTAAAGTAGGCCCTACCTAGCTAGAGTATTGTAGTAATTATTATATTATACTGTGATAAATACCGAGTGAAGCTTACCTTTATCCAATGGGATGTCTTCCTAGGCGATAATACTCCAATAAGTATAAATCCAAACACAGAAGTACACACATTACAGTTAGTTATACTCCTGCAAAGACCCGGACACAAGATACACCATAAAACCTATCGTCAATAGTGATGCTCTCAGCCTGAAGTCTGGTGTACGAGTGAATCCCTCCCTTGCACACCTGGGGCAGGATATGCAAATACACAGATGCCGGGGTTAGAGGTCGTTGCCGTTAATCGGTCTCTCGAACAGACGGCAGCCGTCACTACACTCCTCCCTTATTTGAAAAGAGCTGACAACATCCCGTTGATAACCAGTCGAACAACGTATGGGCTCGCTGAGTCACATATTGTACAGGAAACCCGGTAAACGTACACTGATATCCTCAACAGGGAATAATGCAAAAAGCAGTTCTCTCGGATGTTCACTATGCTGAAACATCCGGGTCTGAAAGGAGTAAATGAGTAAGTAAATTAATTTCCAAAACAAAAATAAGAACAAACATAAATACTTCTTTGTGGAACGAAAATCGAATTTCTAGAAGAGGTCTCGACCGTTCTTCCAGGTCAGGTCTAAGACCTGCCTGGGGTCCCGGCCGAGCACCTCCCCCAGTGCTGCTGCCGCCCACAAGAGATGGGGTGCACCAACTCACTGCCACGTCGAGGTGCAGGTCCCTTGTGATAAAATTTATTCCCCGTGTCGTGGGGTAAGATTGAGGGTCACAGTAAACTGCAACGCCTCCCGCCACGGGACAAGCGTCACCTCGGGATGGCTCCGCCTGCTCCAGGTCACTGAGGTTAGCCATAAATGATACTCCCAGCCTCTGGCGAAGACGGTCCATATAAAAATGTGCGTCGGCATCGAACCCTGCGAAGAATGCGGCTCCCACGTGATTAGGGACTTTTAGATTGTGTGGACATGGACCTGGTTCACGTCGACTAGTCATGCGTGTCAACGTAGTCAACTATACCTGTTGACTACAAATAAAAACCTTTTAGATTTCAGTCGACGATACGTCGACATGTAGTGAACTACATTACGTGCTATCAGTTCGCGCGCGCTAGGCAACCTTATTAAGCAGCTGTCATGGCGAACCTTCATCGACTTCGCGAAATTATTGTCTTAGCATATTCTACCGGTGTCTTGGACGATGAGGAATTCATGTTGTTATACAATACAAATAAACCCACAAATGCCGAATTCAGGTACCGAGATTATCAGAGATTTGATCTAGACAAGTACAACAATGATGAATGTAATGCGTACTTCAGGTAAGAACCTTTTTTTTCTTGCAGTCCCACCCAGAATTATGGTACAGTAGTTGATACGCAAAATCTGGAGTTGCTAAACACTCCACTTTAGTTTTAGGCTTAGCAAAAGATTTTAATGTTATTAATCAAGAGCTCTATAAAAGACTATAGATCTAGATCTAAATTATGTATAAATTTACAAAAATAAACATTCATTCAAAAAGAAAAAATCCATCTCCAATCTAACCATAAATCTAAACCATAGATTCTTTCCCCTACCCCAGCCTCCATGGTCTAGTTGAAACAAGGTTGCCTATTTCAAGTTAATAAATTTTATCCAACTATTTTCTGATTTATTTGTAGGTTCAGAAAAGATGATCTCCATCGTCTGAAAAGCGTACTCGACGTTCCAGCTATCATTAGATGCAAAAATGGATCGAGAGTTGATGGTTTGGAGGCCCTCTGCATTTTGCTAGCTCGTTTCGCCTACCCTTGCAGATATGGAGACTTGGTGCAGATGTTTGCACGAGATGTACCACTCTTGTGTGTGATCACAATGCACATGATGGATCACATATACAACAATTTCAGTGACTTACTGACAACAATGGACCAACCATGGCTGTCATCCGAGAATCTGCTCAAATATGCCACAGCAGTGCACGAGAAAGGAGGAGCGCTTCAGAACTGTTGGGGATTTGTAGATGGGACTGTGCGTCCCATCTGCCGTCCCAAGATCAACCAGAGAATAATGTACAATGGGCACAAAAGAATACATGCTCTTAAATATCAGTCTGTGACTGCGGCTAATGGAATGATAGCCAATTTGTTTGGGCCTATTGAGGGTAGAAGACACGACAGCTTCATGCTTCGTGAATCTGGTCTGTTGACAGAACTGGAACAGCGGTCCTATGATCCTCATGGCAATGTCCTCTGTGTATATGGGGACCCTGCATATCCCTTGAGGGCCCACCTGCAATGCCCATTCAAAGGAGCAAATGTAACTGCTGAGCAGGAAGCGTACAACAGATCTATGAGCACTGTGAGAGTGAGTGTTGAGTGGCTGTTTGGCGACATAGTCAACAATTTCAAATACATTGACTTCAAGAAAAACCAAAAGGTTTGCCTCTCAGCTTGTGGAAAAATTTACTTGGTTTCGGGATTGTTAACCAATGCCCATGTTTGCCTTTATGGCAATTCAACTTCCCGCTTCTTTCAACTTGACCCTCCAACATTGGAACAGTACTTTTCATAAGTCCTCGGTAAAATTCCAATGAGTATTATTTACATTAATTTATCCTGTAGAACTCAATGGCATTGCAATTACATATGTTTGGTTAATAATAATAATTTAAATGAAAGTGCCTGTGCTTGCTTCGATGAAGGTATGAAAATATACTAAGATCAAGTGAGGTTTTCAGAGTGTTGCATGTCAGCTACATATGCCAATATATTTTGGTAATAGATGTACATACCATTGTTCTTCATGTCCGTGAGCATGAACAAATAAACGAAATAACCTGGTATCAATTAGTTCTTGGTCTATTTATTCATAAATATCAATAAAACTGTTCACATGTTAAATGTTGAAAATACTTTATTTCTTAAGGTCCTGCTAATCCACTACTGAACCTCCCTTTTAATAGTTAAAACATGCCTTTATAGTGAATTTATACAACTACTAAATAACTGTAAAATATTTATGTAATACTAACAGTTCCTCTTGATTCTCTAAAATGAACAACAAAAATGAGAACACATTATAGAGTACTGCCAAATATTTCTTTTAACATATATGAAGGCAACCTCCTTACAACGCCAAAAGTATGGTACATGAAAAAATAACCTTGTGGTTGAACTAACTTTCAGGGGGCAAAAACGTGCAAAATCAAACAGAAATGTTTCTGAATGTTTGCTTCAATATGTTACAAAAGAATGACAACACTAACTTTTGTATCAGTATTTCTTTCAAGTTACTCCTTTTCCTTCTTCAACATCATCATAATTAACTGATTTTGTTGTAGTAATTGTTGATGGAACATTTCCATTTTCCTTTCTCTCTCTGCTTCATCTCTTCTCCTCCTCTCCACTTCTCTCTCTTCCTTCTCCCTCCTTCTTTCTTCATCATGCCTCCTCCTTTCCTCTTCCCTCTCTTCTCTCTGCTGTCTCCTTTCCTCCTCTCTTTCTTCTCTTTCCCTTCTTCGGTCTTCATCTTGCTGTCTTCGCTCTACTTCTTCTCTCTGCATTTGGAACTCACGTTCTTTCATTTGCTGGTCCAACTCTAATTTCCTCATCAAAAAATCTGTCGCCTCATTTCCAGTGTTCCTTCTCTTCCTTGGTTGTCCATCTTTCTCTGATTTAATCCTGTAAAATAAAAGTTTTGAGTAATGTAAAAATAACACTTTTCTTTTTGAGGTTATACATGCAAAAATCTTTCGAAATTTTAGTTTTCTAAACATGCATTTGTACATCAGTCTGCTGTTGGAAAAAAATGTTTCCCATTCATGGACACACGGTTTAATTTTGTACCTATATTCCTTCCACATCTTGGTTTGTACTTAGCTTTTGATATTTATTCATCCTGTTCAATAACACTATTTTCAATGCTAAAAATTAGATAGGGCTATAGCCCATTTTAGATTGCACATTCAAATCAAAAGAATTGAGAAGTAACACTTTTTTGGTAAA
>NW_022698545.1:0-766 GCF_011630105.1 Anneissia japonica
TTTATCATGTCTGATTGTCCTATATTATTTACCATAGCCAAGATTTCTTCTTTCATGATGATGATTCAACATCCATATTTTTGGTGCTCCACTTAGTTATTGTTGTACATACAGTAAATTCAAGACTACTGGTGTTACTAAATAAATATTTTGAAACACAATTTATCATCCTTGTACATGGCAAATAATTTATTACAAGTGTATTTTCTCACAGTTCATATAAAATTGTTTTACTGTACTCAGAATAAAGCAACATTGAAGCAGTTAGGTATTACAATATATATCACTGCATTTTACACACTCTATTTATTATCAAAATATTAAATATATGGATTTATAGTTACTGTAGTTTATACCAATGTAAAGAATAGGGAAGAATAGGGAAGAACAAGTTACATTTATATACTGTATTAGCTTAAAATTTTAAAATATGAGACGAGAGTGGGGAAGATACAAAAAACATTGTACTGTACTTAACAACAAAATGTTCTTGAAATTAACTTTGCTGGCCTATCCGAATCAATAGCAACAATTTCAATTACAGACTAGGTCTGGAAGGTTACAGAATTGACTGGTCCAGATATACAAAAGCTCTAGGTATATGCGGACAAAATTTCCTTTCATGAGTGATGAAATTGTCAAAAAAACAGAGCACAGTTGTCACATGAATTTTCAAGAATGAATCTATTACATAAGATCTTTTGCATTAATGAGGATGGACTTATCAGGTATCTTCCATAACAATTTATAGATAATTACTTCCAAC
>NW_022698546.1:0-556 GCF_011630105.1 Anneissia japonica
ATTTATTTACTCAACTGACAGCCATCTTCTTATTGAATGAGGTCGGCGCTGGACGCGATTTTTTTCCCCGTACGAAACATTTGCATGAAACTTCACTCGGGCCATCTCGGATTGACTCGAGTGAGTACGATACGAGGAACAAGAGCAGACACTTCGCAATGTCGTGACGCTCGAGTTTTACTACTATTGCTCTTTCTGTGTTTACCTACGGTAGGCCTATGAAATTTCACGGACTTATGTGATTTACGTCACTGTAACTAACTGTGACCTTCTTGGATGTAATTAAATGTTAGTATATTATCTACAACAACAACAGCTAGTACCTCCTGTTATACAGTGTAGATAGGTACAGTTATACCAAAGGCTAGAGAGAAAGAGGATAAACTATAGGCCTAACTACAGACTGAGTTCCTACCTAGGCCCCTCCTTAAACTAAGCCTAGGGTCAGGCTGACACAACAGTCTCGCTTCACATACTGACATGGACTGACCTTTTTGGGGGGGGGGGGAAATGGGACAAAATTGAAGCATGAAATGAAAAATAGGGCGCATAAGAG
>NW_022698547.1:0-508 GCF_011630105.1 Anneissia japonica
GATGATTTATTATATATAATTTAACAGTGTTAACGGCTATCTTGATTTATATTATATGTACCTATATTGTTTCTAGCCGTACCTATTGTGTAATGGAGTGTATCTGGTGGTATTTGAATCTGTTCAAACATGAAGCCTCCGTGGTCTAATGGTTATGACGCTCGCCTTGCCAACGAGAGGTCGCAGGTTCGAGTCCCGCCAGAGGCATTTTATTACATAATTTCTTTATTCATTTATTTACAGGACTACATTCGTTGAGAGCTATGCTACACGATGTATTATTATGTCCTTTATTCGAACACTGTATTTACCTTTCTTTGATACTTACGTTTACTTTTTAGCTGTTGCTTATCATTTTTGTACCGTATCTCTACCGAGATCCAGCCATTGTTTCCCACAGCATTGTTGTTTTTCAGTATTTTGCCTTTTTATCTACATATATATATTAAATAATATATATTTTATGTTCTGTCACACGTCAACCTCTGTCATTTATTTTCGTACTTGA
>NW_022698548.1:0-1105 GCF_011630105.1 Anneissia japonica
GTATGTCTCACAGAAATATATAAACATAACCACAGACGAAAATGAAACGATTGCATACGTTGACATAATAGAGACATAACATTTATTTTCAAGACGAATATTTCTGACACGCCTGTGTCTTCCTCAGGGTGAACAAATTCAGGCTTCGGTGTAACAACCATAAGAAATCCATTAGGGATAATGCAGTTGTTTATTCATTTTAATTTGCCTAACCATTTCATTGATTATATTAAATTTGTAATGATGGCTACAGGTTTTAAATCTTTAACTGATAACGTTGTGCTGAACTACATTGGATCTTAAAATTAAACGCTCATATATTTGGAATCAATAAAGATCTTGGATTCATTAACGAATACTAATAGTATGGATGTCACTCTAAAAATTAACAGGCCATTTTATTCAACGTTCCGTTTTTAAACATTATCAGGAATGGTGATGCTTAAATAAATGATCCTGATGATTCATAATAACAAATCCTTCAAAAAATAAGCTATTATATTTTATTATATTATGCATATATATTCATAGGAGTGATGTGTTATCCACCTTAATTGTTATCGTCCTTGATTTTAATATCTCGAATGCTGTATACATGATATACCGTGACAAATTTAATGTAAGCAATTATATTGGTGAGACTAGCACTAAACTTAGATCAAGTTTAAATAATCACAAGAAATGTGTTCTGCGATTACTTTAACTCCCAGTGACACTCCTTTGATAATTTACGTTTTGTCATATAGGATGTAACTACAAATCTACTAGAGACAGACGTTGTTCCGAGTTACACTGGATCATTCGTATCAAAACACACATTAATGGACTCAATAAAGATCTAGGTTTTGCCGGTGGATATACATTCACTAAGAATTAAGTTATCTGTAATCACCCTCGCAGTCATCTATTGTTTATACCACAACTTTTTACTTTATATGTTACACCCAGTAATTTGCATATCATCACGGAGTTAATGATTTTCTGCTGTTGTCTCATTCACGTTGAGAAAGTCCTGAGGACAGGATGAAATGTTCGTGTCTAATATAATTATGTTCCTATAATACTTCAACAATGTATGATTTTTTATCGTATCAATGTCTATATT
>NW_022698549.1:0-587 GCF_011630105.1 Anneissia japonica
ACTCGCCCTAAAATATTTAGCTGAATTAAAACTACCAATCTTTTGGCGTTTTTCTTCTTCTTCGCTGGCCAAATTTGGCCTGGGGGCCGCCTATTAATAACCAGGGCCTACACATTCTGATTACTGCAATATAAGTTTCCTTTGATTTTTTAATTGATTTTATCTATTTATTTAATCGTGAAAAGAAATATACATTCATATTTCTTTCTGGTAAAATGATGCCAGGATTTGCCTGACGGGGATTCGATGTCCCCTAAGGGACTGACTCGCGGACGAAAGAGTCAAGCTTGGTTTCCATACAGTCCCTACACGCTATCGTTGACAGCTTCTGGTGATGCTGATTTTTCGTTCGAAAAAGCCATACAAAGAATATAATAGCACTAAAACACGATTTATAAGCAGCCCCTTACAATATGACCAAGATCCTGAACTCACTTAGTAGTGAGACCTTGGGGACGGTGGCTCATTCTCCTACCTTTACCTTTAAATATGACATAGCAGATTAAAAATAAAAACCATATACTTGTTTTTATTATGAGTAGACCCAGTGGCGAAGAAAAGTATTTTTCATTGCGGGGGGTGGGGGG
>NW_022698550.1:0-750 GCF_011630105.1 Anneissia japonica
TAACTTCATTCTAATTTGTTTTGGGTCTTTTTTCTGCATTTTTATAAGCGGTTAGACATGGCCTAAGCCGGGTCTGGCTAGCCTAATCACATCAATTTAAAATAAAATTTGTAGACATACTTGCCTTATATCTTAACTTGTAGGTAATATTATTGGTAGACTAGTTTGTTTTTAAGTGTGTAAGTATGACTGATTTGCATGCCAAGTGAAATTAGTACCCTTATTTTGCTTTGTTTTACCGTACACCTAGCCGATACGCAGTGTGGCCATGGTGTGGCTAAGGAAAGTTTTGTTTTTCTGAGCATGTGCAGATTGTGCTTATCTGGCTCATTTGCATAACAATACCGCACATAAGGCTAATTCAAATTAGACGGCATAAACCAGCCAGCTTCCTATCCTGGTAACAGTTAAAAGTCCTTGGGCTACTCAAAGAATATTTAGGCTACTGAGTAATCAATGGCAAACTCACGAAAACATTAACACCGTTTTTGTAATTTAATAATCGATATTGGTCACATGACCATTTCTATTTGTTTCCAAATCAAACAGAATTTCACTCACTCTCTCGAGTTCTGTGCAAATAGTACATGTGTTCCAACGTGGAGATTTATGCATTAGAGGTACAAATCTCTCAATATTTCTTAGGTTTATTTGGCCCTTGCCTTCTACATTTTTTACTGTTTTATTGCTTTTTTTAATGATTTTTTGTGGCCTTTTTTCTTATGATGCTTCTGATTTATATATATATAT
>NW_022698551.1:0-1454 GCF_011630105.1 Anneissia japonica
TGTTGTACAACCGATCTTTCTAAGACATAGCATATTTGACGAAAAACTTGGAAGCAGTGAGCGATAACAGATTGTTCAATACCAGTTGAACTTGCCTATATCGAATCCAAAATGCCATTGAAAAATTGTTCGACTTAGATAAAATTTGACTTACAGATTGTTTAATAATTAATGAAAAACACAACAATTTGGTATGTAAAATAAGTTTGACTTTAACTGTATTTAAAAAATGTGGGAAGTTGGAAATTATTCAAGTTAGCCAAAGTTGACAGTTTAACTGTATTTAAAAACTGGGGGAAAAGGGGAGTAAGCATCATTATTTTAAATATTAAAAAATGTGGGCTATACTGGAAGAACTATGGGACAATCATATTTAGCATTTTGCAGTAAGTTGCAGATTCCCAACTGTAAGCAATTTAATTATTGGTCTACTGTAAAAAGAGTCAATAGATCATGAAGGTGCAAATATACATGGAATATATTGTAATGTATGGTTCTATTTTTACAGAATGTGATGTTTTTGAAGGCATTTGATCTGTGTTACAAATCGAAGGAAGAGATGGCAACTCTAAAGTAAGTTATCCTTAAATAAATACAACAATCTAACACAACTAATCTAATTTGAATTTCTAATTTGAGTATATTTTGGTATTTTCAAATATAACATGAAGATTGAATACCATCATTCTTAAGAAATTTATACCAATGTAGTGAAATGTACTAGCAGGTAGTTAGGCGATGACTATCAAGTTTACTTTCATTAACATGTAAAGATGGCTTGATTTAAACTGACAGTTGCCTGGCAACATAATCATTGTGTCTATGCCCAGACAACGTTATGATCTGTTAAAGATGACGGAAAGGGTAAATCCACTGATCTCTACCATAATAGCTGGATTGCTCATTAGCCAATCCTGGTACAGAAAAAAGCGAGGCCTCCGACACCATGTTGGAGGGCCTAAGTGACGTACCAGTTTAGAAAATTTTCTTTTGGCATTTGTTTAAATTACAGTTAAAAATAATGATTCTTGCAATACTTAATAATACAACAATAATAATGTCGTCTTGCTGAGTATTTTTAATGCTGCTTGTTCACTATCACTAGAGGCTTCAACTAATTGTGAATAAAGCTTAATTAGTGCTAGACTATAATCTGCAATTGACTCTCCTTCTAGCTGAAGTATAGAATAAAATGTCGAACTATAATTAGAAAAATTAAAATTTTAATTGCCTGCGTCACATCTGTTGGTTCCTTTAAAATTAATCATATGACAATGTACCTCATCTTTCGCAGTACCACCCAAATGATTATCAAAGCATAATACCTTTCACCATTATTCAATGAATAATAATCACAATACACTTCAAAATCATCAAGCCAATCCTTTAAAGAGATATCACCAGGTGATTTAAGTTTAACAGGAGGATGGCTGTTATGACTAGATATACCTTTA
>NW_022698552.1:0-953 GCF_011630105.1 Anneissia japonica
TTGCAGGGCTGAGTGTAAATTTGGTAAGATCTCTGCTCTTTCTATAGTGTTAAGATTATTTGTTACTCCTTCATTGATCGAATAATTTCGGGCAGGGTGTGGGATCCATAAGATCACTTACGCCATTGGAATCAATTCGTCGCTCACATCACGAACTAACACAATTAAATTGAATTGTGTTAGTTCGTGAAATCAAAAAAGCGCGTCAAAATACGCGCTGTTGTCGTTAAGGACTTTTTGTGTAGTCTCTTATACACATCTAGATGTGTATAAGAGACAGGTCTAGAGGTGCCATAAACATAATTTGCTTTGCGACTCCCAGAATAGAGTAGGCTATAGGTCCTTTATTAAACCTTTGCGACGTCCGTGAGGGAAGGGATGTCTAAGGGAGGGGAGCATACCGTAGCTCTTGTCGGTAAGAAGTCAATAATTTTTCTCGAGGAGGAACATTGCTTTGAAAAAGCATTTTTACCTTCTGAGAGTGCCATTTCCGAGCGTCTAAAGGGGCATACTTAAATTTACAAATTAGATAGATTTCTTTGAGTGGCACAAGTAATATATAAATCTTTCTTTTTTGATAAATTCGTCGCTCACATCACGAACTAACACAATTAAATTGAATTGTGTTAGTTCGTGAAATCAAAAAAGCGCGTCAAAATACGCGCTGTTGTCGTTAAGGACTTTTTGTGTAGTAAAGAATACAAAATTGCTTGACAACCAATACGCGCTCGTTTTGACACGCTACTGTGATTTCACGAACTAACACAATCTACTTTGATTGTGTTAGTTCGTGATGTGAGCGACGAATTGTTTTAATCCGAAGCGCATGAAATTATTCACGAATTTGTGAAGTGCATATATTGTGAAACGCCACAATGCGACCACCTGTAACAAAGACGCTAGTTTTATGTTTTGCTATTGTTGGCTACTGTTGTGTCATGTGTCTTGCAATT
>NW_022698553.1:0-282 GCF_011630105.1 Anneissia japonica
TGATTAGATAAGTTCAAAGCGCGACAGGAAATTCGATGGACGACACTACAAGGAGAATCACTATTAGCTGATGTTAACTCGATTGACCCGTTCAAAACCAAACTTGAAGGCATCATTGAGGAAAATCAGTTGACGAGAGATCAAATTTTTAACACCGATGAAAAGGGTCTTTAATCGTTCGTTGGTTTTACGAAACGAAAAAATGCGAAAAACTTTAAAAAAAAATTAAAGGACTGGGTAACAATCATGGGCTGTGCCAATGCCTCAGAGACGTGCAAATTG
>NW_022698553.1:336-530 GCF_011630105.1 Anneissia japonica
ATATTATAGCCAATATTCAGCATGGATTGATGCTACCGTTTTAAAAAAATGGTTCCACAGTGACTCTGTTCCAACTGTCCGGCGGTGGTGCCATTAACACGACATTCCATACAAAATTCTACTTCTCCAGGATAATGCTCCGTCACAATCACCCCTTCCCAAAAAGAAGAACTCGTTTCTGAGGATGGGAACGT
>NW_022698554.1:0-552 GCF_011630105.1 Anneissia japonica
TTGGGCACGACTTCCGCCTCATTTTTACAACGCGAGAACTCTATCTTGTATTTCTAGTATCTTTGCCAAAAGCACTAAATTATCATTTCCTACGGTTGATTGAACACAGCATAATAAATACAAAGTACAGTAGTATGTACTGTACTGTGTGATGTGATGTGTTTTTTTATGCTCGAGCATGGGGATCTAAGTTACTGTAAGATGAAAGCTGAGGGGGAGAGAGAGAGATTTACAAAATAAAGTAGGACAGCTACTCCGGGCAGCTACTTTTAATAAATTAGGCTACAAACGATCGTTTTTCAATTAAGTTCGAGAAGGTTTAAAATTTATACATTTTTAAAAACACCTAAAAATACACATGAATGTGTGTCCCCATTATTCATAGAAAAGAATTCTTAAGATATAGTTAAAATGTGTAGAAAAAAAAATAAAAATTGTAAAAATATTATCAAAATCTGGTTAAAATAGCGTGAAAAAACTTTAAACAAAATATCGTATTTGAAAGGGGGGGATTTTTTAGAATGAAAACGGTAAAATATTTGAAAACATGGT
>NW_022698555.1:0-1202 GCF_011630105.1 Anneissia japonica
TTTTCTATTTTGCAGTCACTGGTGCTGGTTTTGTCATGTCGTAACTGACATATTAACAACAAAAATAATAATTTAAAAAAATTCTATTTCTCAGATACTATCATCATAAAATTTCTCTTTTGTTCAGTTCTGTGTATATATTTATTTATTTTTTTTCATAGTGTTATTTTTTGGCTAGCTAACTAGGTTGCTATACATGGTTACAATCCTTATATTTTTGATAAGGATGGGAAGTGTTGCCTGATAAAGATGGCAAAGAAGACACAAAAAGTGAATTACAAATAGGTATGTTGGTTTTGAATTACATATTATTAGGGACCTTAGACAATATGGAGTTTGCATATTATTGTTAATTATGTATGTTATCAGTTGTGGATTCAAAGGAGGGGGTATAGCCAGCCCATCCACTCCCCTAGATTTTGTTAGGTTATAAAAAAAAAAGATGCTGAAAAAAGAAAATTATATTCAAATATAAAATCAGAGAATGCCATTTATGGCCATCTAGAGGTAGCATAATAGTACATTTTCTTCCATCAGCCCCAACCATGGTGGGCCTGAAGTTGGAGTATTGACCCTCTATTTTCGAAAGTCTTCCCCTGGGCCCACTGTATTTCAAATTCCTGGACCCACTTGTGATATAACATCTTCTATTTTACCATCATCTTCCATTTTAACATCATCTTGCATTTTAACATCATTTTGCATTTTTAATGGCAAAAATTGTCATATAAAGCCTGATAGTGTGACCAGGACTTAACAAGATACTTTCTTTTCAGATGGCAACGAGTGGAAACAGATCTTTGAAGAGGTTAGTAGCTCAGAAAATGAGGAAGAGGAAGAAGACGTCAACATCATGGAGGTCGGGGGTTCCCAGCAAGGCATGGAGGAGTTCAAAGTTCAAAATGTTACGGCCGCCCTTGAAGGACTGGAAGTGGCTGTGGATCAAGATGACACGATCACAGAAGATAGCATGCAACAAGAGAGTAAGTTCGACCCCCTCCCCTTCCATTAGCCCCCACTTGTTACGCAATCAGTTGATATAGTTGTGTGCCTCACTGGCGTCGCCAGAGCCAATTCCCTGACAAGGAGTCCAAGGCCCCTTTAAGAATAACCACTTCAAGTAGGTGCACAAAGACTGTAAAATGCTTTTTATATGTTTTTCAATGAAATAATTTTTTTCTTCCCTAACAAGGTGATGGAGT
>NW_022698556.1:0-1080 GCF_011630105.1 Anneissia japonica
TCTCTCACAACGCTCTCGAATCTGAAACTGTGAAGATCACTATTCGAGAATGTCGACAACCGAAATCAGCGAACGTCGAATGCGCCTGACCCTCTACGACATACACGAAGGATACGAAGTATCTATCGTCGACGATGACATGAATAGATTTAGAGATAGTTCATTTTCGATCTCTTTTACTCCCGAAGACGGTGTCGACGTCGAATACAAGCTGTAAGATGTGTACTTGTACGTCGATCACACGTTCGAAGAAGGTGCGTTTGGACGCGAGTTGTGCCAGCTGAAGGGAAGCACCACGCTCCAGTTAGGCAACGGCGTACATCTGCAATGTCTCGTGCCGGATCTGAACAGAGAGGTATACTTTGATAGGAATAGCACTGTGGTCGCCGCCGTCCTGAGAAGGGGGGACAAAGTTGTCACGCAAGTCGGCAAGCTCTTCAACGACCTGTCATGGACCAACCTGACTGCCGAACATATATCCAGGAGTCAGAGTTTCATGACCCTCGTTCGTGTCGACGAAACTTCCAGAGGTATCGATACCACTGAGAATTAAATAAAGTACATGTTGTTTTTGTTATAACGAACACAGAAATGAAATAAAAGTGACAATGTTAAAAAAAAAATATTTTGTACGTTTGTTTATTTCAGACCGTTATGTTGACAATGACGACGACGACGAATGCCGAAAAAATTTGGAATTGATGCTCCGAACTTTCCACAGAACGGTATCTATGTGCAGTCTCGGAGAAGTTGTGGGAAAGAGTTTCGAAACGTCCACCTTTTCGGCCGGGATATTCGACGCCCGTGGCGGTCGTCTGTCCATCGTCGGCGCCGGGATCGATCTGCATATTCCGAAAGGAGCGATCCCTCCGAGAACCATTAAGGAGATATACGTCTATGTGGACGAAGGGGCGCGATCGCAAATCGAAAACGAACGCGACACGTCGGTCCCCTCCGTCGTCGGGTGCGGTCCTCCGGGATCGTCTTTCGAGGAAGCGTTGACCCTATCGTTTCCTTTCCGATTGGACACCGACCGACGGTGGACTGTTTCCTTGCTGAAACGAGATGATAAATGCGACG
>NW_022698557.1:0-632 GCF_011630105.1 Anneissia japonica
CAGCAAAATCATACATAAGCTCACAAAATTCAATTTTTGATAGGAACTATTTCATCAGAGGTCATTATGACAGCCGTTTTAGTTCAAGGTCATTTAGCAGCCATATTAAATTCCAAGGTGACCATCGTGTAAAACATGTTTTGTTCCTTAAAATATGTTTACTGTACTGCATAGTCAAAGAATAACATCAAAAGTAGTGACATGTATTTGTGTTTATTATATTCCATTACATATTGAAAGTCTGATATCAGAAATTGTATTTAATGTGAAATGATAAATTGATATAAAAAAGAATGGTATAATATATATATATATATTCATTATATATATATATATATATAACAGTATGTGTATATATGCATGTGTGTATAAGTATATATATATATATAATTGAATATGCAATAATGTTTTGCTTACACTATGATGACATTACTTTCATGAAATTTAAATAATATTTTGTATTTATAATATTCAAAATCTCATAATTTTTTGACAGGATTCCTTATTGTATACCGTAGTACAGTATGTGTTTATTTAAATTAAAAATGATGAAAAAATTGCGGGTTACCCCCACAAAAGATAATATATATGTATGTATGCATTGTGTGTTTGTTGGGTGTGTAGGTGTATAC
>NW_022698558.1:0-1212 GCF_011630105.1 Anneissia japonica
ATAAAAATAGTTAATGGAACAGATGGAATGAACAAATTCCTGTGGAAGTCCAAGAATTGTTCATAGGATAAATACGAAGACTTTCAGATTGCAGTGATAAAAGCGATACCTGAAGATTATTGCTCAACATAAAGCTATTAAACACTACAGGACAAAATGTAGTAAATGAATTGATGCCTTCTTCATACATGAAAATTATTGTAGTTGCCTGGAATACCTTGTATAGCACACAAAAATAATAATAATTAAAAAAAAGCAACCGGATATTTGTAAGGAAGCTGGAATTTTGTTAGGATTCTGGTGATATTTTCCATTCTTCAAAACAGAAAAGGGCAAATAATATAAGGGGGAAATTTTACTTACATTTTCAAAAGTGAGTTAGCTTACACCCTTAAAATACGTTATTTTCGGTTTAAAAAGTCAACAGCAGTTATTACATTCATGTTTTGTAAATTAAACAAATTTATCTAGGGTACTGAAGCTGCTGTTAAGTTGTTCTTTAATTTTGGCGGCCATTTTAAAAAGCGCCCTCAATCGCCTTCCGAAATCTTCACATCAATAACTTTAGCTAGTTTATACTTTACTCCTATCATTACATATTCAAAAGTTGGTCAAACCTACCTCTTTTGTGCTTATTTTACCAATATATATGTAGTTTATTGGATTTTTGCGGCCATTTTGAAAAAGCGCCCTCACGCGAAAGTTCTCAGGTTACACCCCTTTTACCTCACATATTCTGATTCCCCATAAAAAACTGGTCTAGAAAAACCATATGAGAATTTCTACCTCTCCAAGTGGCACCTATCTCAATTATAGCCTGGTCTATATGTCAAAAACTCACCTGTCTGCAACATTAACATTGACTTTTGATGTAATTTCGCTGGTACTGAACGTCTTTCCGATATTGGTCGTCTATACACTAAAACGAAAAGATAAACGTCTTACAACTGATATTCTTATTGCTTCTTTGTCTTTCACCGATCAATTATGTATACTTCTACCGCTTTTTGTCACAGTGCTAACGCTTTCAGGCGTCCAGAACAACAATGCGTGTAAATGTTATTACTTCTTTGTTTTTTTGTTTCAAAACTCTGCGATGGTTATTGTGATGGTATTGTCGTGTGAACGCTTTGTCGCCGTCGTTTTGCCATTTAAATATAAACTATGGAGCTCTCAACGAAGGACTTACTTAACAGTTCTCGGTATTTATGT
>NW_022698559.1:0-1302 GCF_011630105.1 Anneissia japonica
GTACCACGTGACTTTCGTAAACCAAGGAGCGGAATGTCGCAACTCTTTATATATATGGCTCTGGCGCTGCGCAGCGCTGCACTGGGTAATAAAAAGAACATACAACCGTTAGTGGGCGTCCTACACGTGGCGTGACGTTTTTACGAACGGGACGCGAATTTTTTTTTCCGTACGAAACATTTACATGAAACTCCACTCGGGCCGTCTCGACTGAATCGACCCGAAAATCTCATATTTGCAGAATTCAGTTCAAAAGGTCATCAACAACTTCTGATCTGAGAGAACGTCGCTGTCTAATTTTTAAAAATACATTGATGTTACCATGCTAATACTAATGGGTCGTTTAAAATGACATAATATTTGATTGAGCTGCACGAGTAAAAAGTGTTATTTTAATTTGAGTTACACACTGTGGCAATTTTTATTTTTTAGTTAGGTCTTGGTTTTGCATAATTACCTAAGCCTAACTACAAAAAATATACGCTTTCTGGGGAAAGCACAGAGAGTAAGGAAAAGCGCGTTTCTCGGGGCGTTTGATCAAATGAAACAGGGTGACAGTTATTTTCAAATTAAGAGAAGAGCTGAGAAGAGGCAGCTCTAAAATACTAGATGCCATAAGACCTGCCAAAATGGCAGAGCACCAATGAATAAATGAGGCCTAAGCCTAGTTATTAATATCAGGTATAGTAATCTGCAGATTCTTGACTAGACCATGGTAATTACATGTAATGCCGAAATGATTATTTATTATTATTATTATTGTTATTATTATTATTATTATTATTATTAATTATTAATTATTGTTATTATGTTACTAAAACCAACCTGTAGGCCTACCTTAAGGGGAACTTAGACAATCGAGGAATTAGAGAACAATTAAAAAATCGACGTTATTAAGGGCCCCAAATAACAGAAAAGATATTCCCCTGGGCTAGTTATTAATTATAGGCCTAGTAAATAGTATACAAGGCTTAGGTCAAGGTAATTAATGCTGAAATTATTATTATTATTATTATTATTATTATTATTAATATTATTATTATTATTATTATTATTATTATTATTATTATTATTATTATTATTATTATTATTATTATTATTTAACATTAATTATATTACAAGGATAGTTTGGTCAAGTTCAATAACGCCGCCGAATGGTATATTTTATTTATTTAATAATATTTCTCTTATGCACTCTATTTTTTATTTCATGCTTTAATTTTTTCCCATTTTTTTTTCAAAATTTCAATCAACGTCTGTATGTAGAGCAGTGGCGTGTAGTTTTAAAACAATGTGCATTCA
>NW_022698560.1:0-1339 GCF_011630105.1 Anneissia japonica
GCAGCCGGTGGTCTGCATCCTCTTCTGCTTCTCCTCGGACGTCACGTAGTTGCCCAGCTCGCCGAAGTTTGGTTCGTACATGAGGCCCATCGAACCCGTGCTGATAGTCTTCGTCTTGTTGCCGTGCTTATCCATGAACTCGACAGAACATTTCGAACGCGATTCGTCTCCCTCGACGGCGGACAGACGGACGGATTTCACCTTCAGTATGTCGGTCGCCTGTCTTCGGTTCCACGACTCGACGCATTTGAGGACGGTGCGTCCGTTGTCGCTAGTCCGTTGGTGCACGTTCGTCACCGACTCGAGCACGGAATAGACGACCTTGGCGAAAACCGGCGTCCGTCTGAACTTCTCCATGAACGCGTCGAAGCTGTTGACGGATCCGACCCCGCATTCCAACTTGTCAGATCCTGGGAAATTCGAAGGGTCCATCGCCCCCTCGTCCGTGTACTCGATGGTTCTCGATTCCGGCCACATTTCGCGAGTGTGCATCACCCAATCCAGGTATTCCGTCGGCAAGTATTCCAGCGACAACTTGTCAAGAAGTTTGCCGAGTGCATCGTCTTTTTCCAAATCCATATTACGGTTACGTGTTGCCAGTTCGATCGACATCGTTTGAGTGATTAATTATCGGTTCTCATTAACGGTATTTATATAGAAAAACAAATTCGCACATACGTACTCAGATGGTGTCGCTATACTTTCCTCTGTCCTTCGTTGCGATCGCGTCGGCGACATTTCTGGCGATGCTGTGTGCTTTCACACCCGACCTGGCAGTCGACGATGTCCGGGGCGGTTTCGAACCGGGGCGGTTTCGAAGCTGACTGTGTCGGAAGGAAAGGTGATCGCCGTGCTCGCGGTTCTACCTGGATCGGCAACGTGCAGCATGCACGCCACGGACGATTTTTCGATTCTCGCTTCGGTCTTGTGTTCGGAAGGAAAATGCACGTTGAACGACATCGGAGATTACGCGTACGTCAGGTGCTACGACGAGGACGGCAACTTCGCCGGCGGATCGGCGTTCCACACGACAACGACGAGCGTGCCGTCCGACCGTAACTTCCCTCCGCCGCCACTCTTCAGGATCGGGCACACGACGTTCGAGCACGCGAGGCAAGACGGGATGGTCACAGAAGTATTTACAGTCTTCGAAGGAGACGTGATATTCAGGGCAACATGAGTCTGAGACGCTTGCGTTCCATCCAATGGGTGGCGTTCGCGTCCACCGTGTGGTTGGTGAGATCCAAGTTCGCGAGGAGAGCCAGTCTGACGACGATCGCGTGCGCCGCCTTCTCGTTCCTGTTCTACGAGACGTTCGCCGTCGAGAGATACAGGAAGT
>NW_022698561.1:0-575 GCF_011630105.1 Anneissia japonica
AAAAGGGTTTATCGTTTAAAGTTTTGGTTAAAATAACTGACAACAAATTAATTATACAAATGAATATTTAAATCGGTTTGCACTACTTTGCCTTGACTGTGCAGTCCAACCTGATTTGTTAATGTTAATACAGCAGTTTATTGGATGAGTACCATTTACAATTATTTCATTTAGTTTTTTACAAGAGCCTTTTCGTGAATTTCTGAGAGAGGGGTTCGCCCCTTTTTTATTTGAAGTACCGGTACTACATTAAACAATAGGCTAGATAATCCAAAAATATTGCAAAGATATTTCTTTTATAAACACAAAAGGGGATAAAATTTAAAAAATCACACAGTGTGATTTCTAAAATTTTATCCACTCATCGTGTGTTCATTTATAAAATAGGAACCCTTGTTTGTGTCTGTTCAGATCGTCTAGCCTACAGTTTAAAAAGGCATTCAAATTTTAAAAAGGGCGTGGCCTTTTTTGTGGCACATTTAAGATAATTTGTAAAAAAGGACATGTGAAAATGGTCTATGCCATTTTTGTAAATAATGAGCTGCTGTAGTTTGAAACTAATTAGGCCTCTATAA
>NW_022698562.1:0-561 GCF_011630105.1 Anneissia japonica
CCGTTTCAGTATACAAGACATTGACCCAATCAATGAATGATGGGCCAAAGTTAAAGTGACGAAGCGTTTCCATCATAAAATCCCTGTTTACCGTGTCGAATGCTTTACTAAAATCCAAGCTAATCATTGCGCCTGTTAAGCTTTCTTCATTCGTGTATTCGATCAAATCCTCTATTAATCTAATGTTTTCGCCACCGAAACGACTTTTATATAACCTTTTTTATCATTACTAACTATACTGGTTATAACGTGTTAAAACAAAGGCAGCTATTTTGTAATCTACATTCAGGAGAGTTATAGGCCTTCAGTTGTTTAAGTCTTCATGCTCACCCTTTTTAAAAATAAGATTGATTACGCCTCTACGTTTTGAGTGGGACAACGATCCAGTTTTCAGGCTCATGTTAAGAGCATCGCACACTATTGGACCAATTTTTGGCCAGAATTGCTAATAGAATTCTACAGGGAGGCCGTCTGAACCTGGAGTCTTATATTTTTTATTTCCTTTATAGCATTATGGCATTCACTTAAAGTAATATTGCCTTCACATTCCTGCCTTTCAGC
>NW_022698563.1:0-675 GCF_011630105.1 Anneissia japonica
GCACCTGATGATTGAGGAAGTACCTCATGGAACAGCCTGTAGTGCAATAAAATGTTGAATTTGTAACCAAGCGTCATCTTGTTTTGATTTTATATGTATATGTATATGTATATATATACATAATATATGGGCCTGTATTATATGAATGTATAGGTCTATATACATTATATATATTACATGTTTATATATATTTATTACGGAGAGCATTTAATTAAATAAATCTGAAGTTTTAGACGGGAGTTTTTTACCCACTGACTAGCATTGCTTGTCTGTTAAAAAACAAAAAAACAAGAACCAAAGTAACAACAACAACAAAAACAAAAACATCCGTGATGTATGAATGCCAAGAGGTTGTTCAACGCAGCTTGTCAAAGACCCCTGATGACGGGATCATAAATGGGTGACACAACAATGTATCAGTTATTAAATGCAGCTGGGTTGCAGGATCACACTGTTAATGCAGACCTATTTATAAATGTGAACGGCTATTTCAAACGGTTTGCGTAAGGATAATTTTATCAGCTTTTGAATACCACTTGGTGACACACATGGATTAAAAAGTGGTGAATAGTAGGAAATTGACATTTGATATCGATTAATTCTTTAATTAGGCCTATGATAATAAAGACAAAAAATATTAAATAATATATATTTAATCTATATATATATATATAT
>NW_022698564.1:0-605 GCF_011630105.1 Anneissia japonica
ATTTTAGAGTAGTAATTATTGAGTACTGGGTTGGTTTCTATTAACTGGTGTATTCAAGGAGGCCCCAGCAGGCCGGATAGCCTATTTTTTCATGAATAAAAAAAAAATAAAGCATGTTTGTTGCGTAGCACTGTCAACACGATACTAATAAACAAATACTGTATTTCAGTATTTCAGTATTGAAACTCGCTTTCAGAACAGTGGAACACACCTGTATACGGTAGTGCGTCCATAGGGCCTAATACAATAGTACAATTAAGTAGCAATTATATAAAGAACACAGATTAAAATAGAAACAAAGGAAACAACAACAGATTGCCTGAGAAAAAAAAAATACAGTATTAAAGATTAGTAGTCAAAAATATTATATAATGGTCCAAATAGAAAAATGATACCAAATGTTTAATAACAATACTCACATTTTATTTGTTTATTAAAAGGCATACAGAACTTACTTTTGATTATAAAATAGACGTGAAAAATATCAGGTAAATTATGAACATAAGATTAGATTAATTTTATACTAAACAGTGAATTCATTGAAAAGGTAGAAATATAGTTAATATTAAAAATAAATGTATACAATTAATAGTGAGGTATATATA
>NW_022698565.1:0-593 GCF_011630105.1 Anneissia japonica
AAATCATTCGAAAACAAAACCTTTTCGTTACCAAGTGTCTTTTACTTTTTTTTTGTTAATGTAGTGAAAGGGAGAAAAAGACAAAGAGACACACGCAGAGATGAATAACTTGGACGTACCTCTTCCAGTCTACTGCGCGACGCTATCGTTCGCCTACAACGGATTAGGCATTGTGCTGTTTTTCCGAATTTTGGAAATGTATTTCGGAAAACGATACTCCGACATGTTCACGATTGACACTAGACACGCCATGGTCGACAGCGCCGTCAGTATAATGACGACAGTCGGCGTCGTAGTCTTGTCCGCGATGGCCGGAGCTTTGCGGACGACGGTGGCAGACGATCGCTCGGTGGACGAAAGAACGATGGAGTCGACGTTCTCGTGTCTGTTGGAAAATTACCTTTTGCAGCTTCTGAGCGGATTGGGAACATCCAGCGCGGTCGTGAGACCGATAAACAGGATCGTGGACGTTTTGTGCTTCACGACGTTCGCTCTGACGTTGAAATTCCCCGATCTGTACGGCGTTGGAATTTTGGTCGCGGTTATGCGAATCGGTTTTCCTTTGGATTACATGTGGACGTTGACCAACGTGA
>NW_022698566.1:0-622 GCF_011630105.1 Anneissia japonica
AATACAGCTTTTTTAAACTAACAGCATGTCTTATATGTAGGGAAAGTCAGACCTTGATTATTTTTCCTGAAATCTACTCAGTCAAATTATCCTTGGCTTTTACCCGGGAAAACCCTGGTATGTAAAATTGGGTAAAAATAGGGGTGGGCTTTACACCAAAGAAACTAACAGTTTTATAATCTAATGTTGTCTTTTGTAGAATATTTTGAGCTTTAATTACAACGTAATAATTTAACTTACCAACTTTAAGCAAAACGTTCTTGGTTTCTTCAGCTAACTACTGTTATTGTTGTACCAGTTGAAAGCTCAAAGTATTGTACATCAACATAGATGAATTATTATCATTGTCTCCTATAATGGCAAGAAAAATAATGTTATTCAATGATAATAAATTTAAAAATGCTTTGAAAGTCTGGAAATATGACATATTTAGAGCAAGTTTTGACAGTGATTTATTTGGCTTTATGAGGAACTTACTTTATTATATTTTATAATGAAATGACTGTTGTAGATGAATGCTGTTGATTCCACCCTGCTTTGAATGAACACTCCCCTTCGAATAGACGCCTACTCTAAATCTTGGTTTAGAATAAACACCTCCCTTGAATAAAACCCCTCCCCC
>NW_022698567.1:0-1069 GCF_011630105.1 Anneissia japonica
ATTTTTAGTAGTGTGAAATTAAATGGATTCCTGAGGTTTTTTTTAGAAAGAACTTCACACAGATTGAGTATAAAATTGTGAGTAGTACATTTTTCCACAGTATAGGACCAGTGTATCTAATATTGTGTTGAGAATAATTGTTATGATTAGGTATGCCAATATCATTTCTCGATTGACTACTAAGATGAGTGGGGGGAAATAGAATATATATATGGCAGAGTAATGGTTTTCTATGTATTCTCCTATAATAGGTCTAAATCATGAAAGAGAAAAATAATGTGTGTTGACTCATAGTTCAAACATGGGATATGATCGGCCGATTGTTCAAGTATGGTCACATGATGATATCATATATCGATTATGTTTTGTGGTGGTTTTAAATTTCTTTACATGAACTTTTAATGAACCTCTAAAAGTCTTATACTTTGAAAATAGGGCAGTAGATGTCATAAAAAGTGAATTGATCAAACAAGATTTAAATTGGCACTATTAGCTTAGCAGTCATACAACCAATAAATGTTCAGAATAAGGTCACTGTGTATAACCTACAAATTGTGGGGAATCCTATAACACTGTTTACATATGCTGGTGTCCTTCACAAAATTTTCTTTTACAAATTAATATTTTATTCTATTTTGTGCATTATTATGAAATTATAATTAGAATATATTGTTAACGTCTGTTACCTGTTTGTTTTTGTTTTTTTTTTGTTTTTTTTTGTGCGTTTTTGATAGGTTTTTTGGTATTCTTATTGTGGTTTTTACAAAATGGTACAGATGGAAGTCAATGAGAAGTAGCATATACACAATTATGTATTGTGCATTAAGGCAGCCTTCTAATATATCTTATAATGAATTATTGCTAATTTGTCGTCATAAATCAAAATTTTTTTATTGCGCTTTAAATATCCATGGATAATTTTTGTATGCATTATAATGTAATACATGAAGCACAGCTGTATAAAATATTACTTCTCTACAGAGGGCTCACTCTAACAACAATTAATCATCATAATCAAGGTAATTGTAATAATGAATACTGCATCACGACAACCCTTTTCATTAACAAG
>NW_022698568.1:0-1123 GCF_011630105.1 Anneissia japonica
GTAACTTTTATGTTGTTTTTTGTTTTGTTTTTACTGTACTACTGTCTCCGTTTTGATATTTTTTTAACTTTTAAGGCAATTTTTAAATTTTGTTTATGCATGTGCAGTTCAACTGTTTCTAGTTGCGAATAAAGTATATTGAATTGTATTGTATTGTAGCTATGCTACACGATGTATTATTATGTCCTTTACTCGAACACTGTATTTACTTTCTTTGATGATTTGAATATAATTTAATAGTGTTAACGGCAATCTTGATTCAAATTATTTGTTCGTATAGTAATTTTTGAATTGTAGGATGCAGGATCAAAAAGGAGGATACATGTTAGCACCTTTGAAAACGTCAGAAACGCTGACTAGATGACATAGATCATAAAAAGCTTGGTAAAGAGTGAGGAGAAGTGAAGAAGTACCATGGCGCCAGGTGGCAACAGACTGGACGACAACGGTCCTACGGTGGCGAAGGTCTGGGCTGGACTGAACGCATTTCTATCGCCACCTGTTTCGGTGACTTTTTCTTAAAGTCACACTTATAAGCGATTGTATAGAGATATGGGTTAAGAGAGGAGTTAATAGGCAAAATAAAGGTAGCTGACCAGGCGTATATGTCGGCTGGGAGCTTCCAGACACCAACCTCGGATCCAATCCCCATCAAGATAATTGGAAACCAGCAACAGAAATCGGTTAGGACGATCATTGCCATCTTGGTTGCCATCTTAACCTCCTCTGCGCGCCTCTGACTTCTATTAACCCTCGATGCTGTTCTCTTTACGGAGATGTAAATTGAGATATAACTCACGGCGATGACGACGAATCCAAAGAGGTTGAAGGCGATAAAAATAGCGATGGCATATTCCCAGCCTGGTAATCGGTCTCTTGCTAGCGGTAGAGCCAGGCACACACTTTGACGTCCATAGTAGTTACTTCCGAAATACGATATGTTGATGAAGCTTAGATGGTTGAACATCGGGAGGAAACTGATAAAAATAATGACCAGCCAGGCTACACCGACAATCTTAATGCATCTTTTACGATTGAGTCGGATGTTGCTGAACGGGTTAGCTATGGTAACTGCTCGGTCAAAACTCATAAGCATCAACATAAATACCGAGCATTCGCTGGA
>NW_022698569.1:0-510 GCF_011630105.1 Anneissia japonica
TTTGAAAATTCTCCATATTACTATTCAGATAGTTTAAAGAACGTTTCGGGTCATTTTCGGCATTTCAAAACTTTCCATAAATTTCCCGCCGTACCTTCATTTCCACGCACACAGCACATACTAAAGCTGGAAATTACGCGTTGTTACATGCTTTGTGTTCCTGAGAGAGTCAGGAGTCACTCTTTGTGACATTACCGTACTCACGGGCGGCAAGACGTGCTTGTACGCATGCGTAAGTCTTTTAAAATGCTCAAAATTATTCTTTTTTTAAAAACTAATTACAGCATATGTTAGCATATTATGAAACTTTTCAATCAGCACCGCGCGCGCTTCCTGAGGGTCAAAGTACGGCGGATCACCGAATTCGTCCTCAGTGACGAGTTCAAATCTAGTTTTTTATTATTTTTCTCATTCTGGACAGCGCCACCAACGAGAAAGTTAATTTAGAGACGGAATAAGCGACTTGTAAAACACTGAAATCAGGCACCAGGATGCCAAAAGAATGACGTA
>NW_022698569.1:522-1055 GCF_011630105.1 Anneissia japonica
TGACGTAATCTTATATTCCGTATTTGGATAAATGGGCGGACCGAAATAAACAATTTCAACCAATCAAATGTTCATATTTTTGGAGCCACGAAACTGAGTCACTCGCGTCGACTAGTTAGGTCCATGGTTGGGCATGACTAAATTTAAATAGTCCTCCCTAATAAAACGGGCCTAAAATATTTAGAATAGACCCTAGTAAGACTAATGTTGACAATTGTAAAAACAATTAAGCTTAGACTACATGGCATACCATACAAATACAACAGAACTTTAACTTTCCAGTAGGATGGCTCAGGCCTCTCCTGGAGTCAGGTAGTAGGCCTAGCCTAGACTAGTAGAGGCTTGGCCTATTTTTAAGTTCTTACTTACAGAGGCCTACCTTTTTAACAATATTCTACCCTAAAGGCCTAAATCTGTGTAGCAGCTAGCGGTGAACAAGGTTCCAAGTAGGCCTATAACCTATGGTTAGCAGTCCATGTCGTTCTCAGCAGGCCAGAACTATTATACTAACTGTTTTAATTCAAGTAGGTAGC
>NW_022698571.1:0-793 GCF_011630105.1 Anneissia japonica
AGTAATGCTTTATAGTTAATTTGTATATGCCTATAACTCATATTTTTCTTGCAGCTTTAAACACCGTAGAGATTAGATGGACAATCACTCACGTTGACAATGTAACAGTGGAGTATTCGGCCGATTTAAGTAATTCTTCGTCAGACCTTTTCATGGAATACCAGGGTTACGTGTGTTTTGAAGTAAGTAAAAATATATTGTGATTGCCTGAACTCGTGTATGTATAGTTTAAAACGTTATAAATACGAATAATGGTCTGTATGTGGTTCTACAAAAAAAAAATTAAATTGTAATCATAATTCAAACATTAAAAATTGATCATATATAAATAATCAGTTAAGTCTGTTCTAAATTATTACGCTATGACCGAATCTTAACAGTGAGTGGGCATACTTTACGAATAGCACATTAAGAAACTACACAATTGCAAAAAATAGGGTTATATAAATGTGCAATATTATTATATTTTGGGGAGTATGAACATTTTCAAATCTACCCTATGATAGGCCTACTCTTTTTTTTTTTATCAGTAAGTGTGTTATAATAATATTCTTAAAATGTTACAATGTGTGTTAATTCCAAAGATAACTCAAGTTTTGAACGAGGTGTTAAAAAGCTGCCTAGTAATAAGATTTAGCAACGGAAATGTTGTAGCAGATATTAGCCTCGGTCTTTCGGATCCGGATATAACTGGTGAGATAGTGGTAAATCAACTCACAGAAGAAGCTGCCAATGGGACACTTGGCAGACTTTCGGTGCAGCCTTTGTCCATCGTTTTAATTGGTATGTAACA
>NW_022698572.1:0-1713 GCF_011630105.1 Anneissia japonica
ACAGCCAAAAACTTCAAATTTCTTGAAATTCCCCATCTACTAAATCGGCGTGAGGAGCTGTTATATATCGGCGTATTCCGACAAAACTGTAATCATAATCCGCTTGGGACATTAACAAGAAAATCATAGATTTTGTACCAAAAATGTACTTTTGTGAAAAAAAACCCAGTTTTCTCCAATGGTTAAGGTGACCTTGGAGAGCAAATGATACGTTTCCATATGATAAATATACATTTTTTATACTTTCTGAAACATTAAGCAGCATTAATACATAGATCAATCTGATGTTTAAAGCAAACACAATGTTCAATGAATGACTGAAGTGGCTTAACAAAGCTGTCTTTCCTTGACTTGGGACCCAATGGTTTAATGTCATGTTCATCACATAATTTTAAACTGACTTTTTATCTTGTGTGTTGTCTATACATAATTGGGTGGCTAATATTTCACTGTCCAAAGAGAATATCACGGATTTCTAAACGGTCTGTTTCATTATCAAAACAAAACATGTTAGGGAAAATAAGTAAATTACTATTCTAAATATTAAATTATTGATTTCTTGGGAAAAATTACAACCCTTTGATATAAAATATAAATAAACAACGTTAATTGAATAAAAAGTGTTTTTTTTTTCGATCCCGACCTCATACAACTTTTCAGCCATCAAAAATGGCGATTTTGAAAGAACAATGATTCTCTAATATTTCCTGTACTGAACAGGTGATAAATCAAAACAGATTATCATTCTTGTTCTTTTTTCACATCATATTGGTAGTAAACAAACACAGGAAACTGATTTAAGAGTTCATTTCACAAGTTTTACTAAACACCCCTATGTCATAA
Organism: Anneissia japonica; assembly: GCF_011630105.1. Taxonomy (NCBI): domain Eukaryota; kingdom Metazoa; phylum Echinodermata; class Crinoidea; order Comatulida; family Comatulidae; genus Anneissia; species Anneissia japonica. The sequence goes on from NW_022698572.1 coordinate 844, forward strand.
TGGAATAACCCATTCATGAATCATGGGAAATTTAATAATTTACATATAAATATGGTACATTGACAATGTTTATTAAATCTACATCATACTGTTAGTATGTGTTAGTATGTAAACCTTTTACGTACCCAATCAGGATTTGTGTTTTTTCCAATTTTCAAAAAATGCCAAGATGTGTATAAGAGACAGACTTAAAACCATTCACTATCATAAACACCATCAGTCAAGCATTCCATAATAATTATTAAAAAATAAATATTTTCTGACTTACCACTCTTGATTTTTGTGGGATTCTGGCAATCTATTTTTTAAAAATTGGGAAAATATTGTATTTTGCACAATTTTTCAAAAGTGCAAAATAGGGCAAATTCTTCCCTGAAAAATGGAATGACCCAATGCTTCTTTTTGTTTCATTTGTTTTTGTTTTCAAAGACAAATATATTGCCTTTACATATGTATATAAATTCAAACAAAAGTTTTCTTCCTTATCTTTGCCTCTCCTGAACATGGCATATATTTAAGTTTTCACCACTTGAAATAGTTGGTTGACCTCATAATTGTGATGAATACTGGAGCACACCATGATACCTGTCTCTTATACACATCTAGATGTGTATAAGAGACAGATCATACACTGGCCTACCTCAAAATATAAGCAAAATTTGCCGACCCTCATTCTCCCACACCTGCCTGGTTTTCTCAGACAGGCCATCTCATGTCAGCCAGCTAAAATTACTGTACATCATTTAAAACTAAAAATACACTTAAAAAGGAAAAGAGATTTTTGAGATTTTACATATATATATATAAATTACGGCAAAAAACTATATGTAAATGTAAAATGTAAATAACTTGCACAAAAAACACTTACAA
>NW_022698573.1:0-1005 GCF_011630105.1 Anneissia japonica
TTAATCTAAATTTGGATCATCCTTGTCATATTAATTTATATATTGAATATTTGGACTAAATGGCATAACACAGAGGCACGAGGCCCCTTGCTAAAGCTTCTTCGGGCCCTATTAACTCTTGGAGTTAGAGGTCATGTAGGGGTGTCTACCATGTTATTTTTATAATTTCTGTTCATTAAGGGGTCCACTCCACCAATTTGTGGCCCATGGTCTTGGCAAAAATAAAAATTTACAACACAACGCATGTCCAACAACACCATCCCTTTTTTGGACATGACAAAATTTCATTATAAGACAACAAAGTCATCTGTCTACAGAAAACCCGCACATACAAATCAATACTTACACTCATGTCATCCACTTGAACCCAAGCTGAACGTCGTTAGCGCTCTCGGGGACTGGTGTGAGAGTGTCGTCTCCACCCAAATAGCAAAGACAAAGAAATTAGCATTATCACATCAGCGCTATCCATATGCGAGTACCCTAGTTGGTTGGTGAAAAAGGTGTTGGAAAAGAAAAATAAAAAACAAAGTAAAGAAAAAGAAAAGAAGGAAGGTAAGGTAAAAGGTAATATTGGGATACCATACTTTCCTAACATATCCGAAAGAATCAGAAGATGCCTAAGTGAACATAATATTAACGCATTCGTCAACTCTTTGCATTGTTCAACTAGCCATTAACATCTAGTTTATTTATTTATTCATATCAACAATGTGTTCAAGATTGCTTTTGTTTTAAGGTATGTTGTTTATTCATGAATAATATGTCACACCTTGTTTTACTTGATTGGTCAATTTTACCGGTTTCTCGCTTTTGATTGGTTAGCTAAGTTACTTCAATTCTGGTATATGTTGCTATGGACAAAATTATTTTTCATTCCTGATGATGTTTTTTTTTTTTTTTTTTTTGCAGGGTTACATATCTAAAGCATTTTTCTTGCTTATTTTGTAACATATTCCTTTATCCACTACCTTTGTATTTCTTTTGCTGATAATTGTATTGTTT
>NW_022698574.1:0-691 GCF_011630105.1 Anneissia japonica
ACACCAGACACCTACTGAGGAAGTACTCAAGGTCAGATAAGGTCAAGTTAAGGCCAAGAACTGATATTATCCTAGTAGCTATACAGTATAGCCTATACTGATAGTTTTACATAAGCCACTCATAACTTTTTAAATAAAATACTAAATATTATAAAATTATTATTATAATCATTACTTTATTATTATTAAAAAAAAAAAAAAAAACTATAACAGACTACATTACCAAAATTTCTTGAAGATGGATCTAAAAATATTAAAGTTGATAAACTATATTAGTTATACTGTAGTTTATTTACCATGTAGACTATTAAGGTGTACTGATGGAGAAATTAAGAGAAACATTTATTTCTATAGTACTTATTTTATTATGGAAACAGTCATGGAATATGGGATAATTATATGATTAAACAATCCAAAATACTAGAAATACAAGATAGAGCACTCTCATAGCAAAAATGAGCAGCACCCTTCTCTTTTTATAATGCAAGTTTTCTATAATTGGTCCAGACATAAAGGGCACCCTTCTGTTGCTAGGTATATCCAGATGCACACGGTGCCCTTCTTTTTCCACTAATGGAGGAAAACTTGATCACTAATCATATGATTCTGCGCTTTTGTGTCTGTCACTTTATTGTTTTTATTTAATTATTTATACATAAGCCACTCATAACTTTTTAAATAAAATACTAAA
>NW_022698575.1:0-973 GCF_011630105.1 Anneissia japonica
CCGAATTGCATATTTAAATCCAATATAATTCTGGTGATAGTCCAACACCAATTCATCCTCCATCCATGACGTCATCTCCAACTGCTTTATACATCGTCTTCATCGTGTATAACATATCCCATGTATGCGACGGTTTAATAAAATGTATTTATATCGTTTACAATAGTCCTATGTCATGAAAGTGTTTATCGCACCATGTAGCAAACTTGTTTATACATGCATGATCAACCATCGTCAGCGATGTATGTGTTACGTCATCATCTATCTTCTTGTTGTTGATTCGTTGTAAGTTTAAGGTACCCTGGACCGTACCTTGAAGGTGTTATCTTCTGTACCATGTCATTAAGATGCTCCAAACTGGTTGACCCATCTGAATTATCTAAATATAAACAAATAAAAAAACATTGTTCCGTTATTATTATAATCATAATAATATTATTACTACATAATTATTTTATCACCATCATCACTGTTCTAGACGCAATAGATTAGTGTACGTAGACGTAATAGTTTATAGTAGTAGTAGTAGTAGTAGTAGTAGTAGTAGTAGTAGTAGTAGTAGTAGTAGTAGTAGTAGTAAAAGTAGTACTACTCTCATAGCATTATCATCTTGCGTGACTTTACTTTTCGTGTCTACAGTAAATGGAACGGGTTCGTGGACATGGTCTGAAACTGTTTTCAGAGACATAATAAACGGGCGCACTTAATATTTTGAGTTTTTGAATGTTAGTGGCCCGTGGATAATAGCGTCTGTGAATCATACTAAAATGTCTTCGTGGTAGGCATTGAATTGAAATCTCTGTTTCCAACTCATTTTGCCTTGGAGGAGTAGTGATGTCGTCACGGTTCAGTGAACCAAATTTTTAGGAGAGGCTAGGGAGTGACAAACTTTCACGGATATCAGAAATGTGCTTGCACGATACAAACGTTGTAGCTATGATAAAACAATAAACTATGAGCATGCATGAAGAAT
>NW_022698576.1:0-1249 GCF_011630105.1 Anneissia japonica
CATTGCGATGCATTTCGCTTGTGTCCTTATAAGCAATGTACTTTATACGCATTGCTTCCCTTCACCCAGGAGTATAAATGGGTATCAGGTGGGGTTGCCTGCTACTGCCCCAATATGGCAGTAACAATTAAGCATGTGGACACAAAAAGCAAGTAAGTGCAGTGCATATGCCGTATTTCATTTCAACAGTTTACATGTTGATCTTTCCCTTCCTACTAGAAGATTCCTCTTCACGATATAAAGAAAAAAAAAAAAAGAAAAAAAAAAAAAAACAACAACAACAAGGATGACCAAGAATTTGTGCGTTTTTTTTTAACACGGCTATGTTAAAATACTATGTGATAAACTGAAGCAATGTAATGAAAAGAAAAATACATACTAATTTTTAAAAAGTATAAAGATAGAAGAAAACTTAGTTCTGTAGAACTAACAAATTAATCCATGGGGGAAGCAATTTTAATTATTTTATTTGCATAGCGCCCTCTAATTTGAATTCCAGTTAACTCGCAGATAATGTGTCATTGATAGATCACTTATGGGATTTGAAATTTAAATCAAGTTTATATTATGAAAAATGACTATAAGCAAACTGTAACATGTAACCTAATCTATTAGTAGCATTATATTGTGTTGATAATAACTGCTATACACTAATTTTGTTAACTTATTGATTGAAGCGAATTTTTGTTATTGAAATTTTCTAATCGCAGCTCGTTAGACGCCATTTAATTACTAACTCATCGAGAACAGAAAACAGTCAGTGGCTTGGTTTGAGTAAATGGAGCAATAGTAGAGTTTTCGTAAACTATCGGAATAGAATACTACTTGACATTATAACGAGTAAAAGTACATCACTCTGCCATCTGATTTATGTGCTGGTTTTTCCAATGACGTCAACAGTTATTGGTAAACTGGTCGTCATAATGATGAGAATTAATTGATTAGTTCATAATGGACGCCAAGGTCACAGACTATCAGTATTCCAAACCAGAATGACCTCGGAAAAGAGATCGACTGATCTACAGTGATCTAGGCCTATGATTTAACCATATATATATGAATAACCATATAGGTCTAGTGGCCTGAACCACATGACAAATGGTATCTTTGGTATGCAGCCCCTTCGTATCGTACTGGTCAGGGTATGTCCAGGAGCGATGGCATATTCCTTGCATTGTGTAATAAATTTCTAACATATCTAAATGTATTATGTTTCATGAAAACGAATGTGTAAAAACCTTATTATGTG
>NW_022698577.1:0-193 GCF_011630105.1 Anneissia japonica
TTATTTTATTTTTTTAATTTTTTATTTCAACCATCTTTAAAGAGGGTAACCCTTCTAGTTTAGCCTAGTAGGTTAACTGATATTCAGGGGCCCTCTTTAATAAAATTAAAGAACAGTACAAACAACATCATTACAACATAATAATAATAAATATAAGCATTTTCATCATGGTTTTATTTATTACAAACATATT
>NW_022698577.1:208-935 GCF_011630105.1 Anneissia japonica
CATTGAGGCCCTTCTTTTAGGTGAAAATGATCTATCTTAAATTTGTCTTTCTTGAGTTTGGGACTATTATGTGTTTAAACAACTTAAAAGGATAAAACTAAAAAGGCCCTAAAAAATGTGCGCCAAGCGCGCAAAATATATTTTTGTTTTTAATTCTAATTTCGTCGGAATTGATGAAAACTCCCTAAAATGTGCAGTTTATAGGGGAAATTGGCCTACCGTAACAAGAAATGCGCGCAAAGAATTTGAGAATTTTAGGCACTTTCAGAGGATGCATTTGTCAAAGGGTGGGGAAAGATTTTCCAAAGATGGATATTTTTCCCTTGCCCCCCCCGGTGTTTTTCATTCTAATTTCGTTGGAATTGATCAAAACTCCCTAAAATATGCAATTTTTAGAGGAAATTGGGCCATTTGAGGAAATTTGAGGTTTTTAGGCACTTTCAGGGGATGAAAGGGCATTTATAAAGGGGTGGGGAAGATCTTTCAAAGATAGATATTTTCTCCCATGTCCCCCAGTGGTTACGCCATCGGGCAGCATAGATCAAAGGAGTTATGACAGTTTTTGAAGTGGAGAAGGGGTTGCAGGGTGTTGTGAGTCTGGTCATTATGATATCCTCCTTTTTATTCTCGTCTTTATTTTTCTCTTCTCTTTTTCTTTCCTTTTCTTTCTCTTTTCCTCCCTCTCCCCTCTTTCTTTTCTCTTATTACCCAGCCCGGTACGACGGCT
>NW_022698578.1:0-959 GCF_011630105.1 Anneissia japonica
ATATATAGTCATATAAATAAATGAATAAAGAAATTGTTTAATAAAATGCCTCCGACGAGATTCGAACCTGCAACTATAATAACCTCGGATTCTTTTTTGTTTCTTGTTTTGTGTAACTTTTATGTTTTTATTTTAACTGTTATTACTGTCTCCGTTTTGATATGTTTTTAACTTTTAATTTTTTTATGTAGGCAAATGTGCAGTTCAACTGTTTCTAGTTGCGAATAAAGTATATTGTATTGTATTGTATTGTATGCATTATTATGTCTTGATTCAAATTATTTGTTCGTATAGTAATTTTTGAATTGTAGGATGTATGATCAAAAGAAGGCTCCATTTTAGGACCTTTGAAAACATCAGCGCCCTTCCGCGATTAGCTTGAGGAACGCTGACTAGATGACATAGATCATAAAAAGCTTGGTAAAAAGTGAGAAGTGAAGCACCATGGCGCCAGTGGCAACATACTGACGACAACGGTCCTACGGTGGCGAAGGTATGGGCTGGACTGAACGCATTTGTATTGCGGCCTGTTGCGGTGACTTTTTCTTAAAGTCACACTTATAAGCGATTGTATAAAGATATGGGTTGAGAGAGGAGTTAATAGGCAAAATAAAGGTCGCTGACCAGGCGTATATGTCGGCTGGGAGCTTCCAGGCACCAACCTCTGATCCAATTCCCATCAAGATAATTGGAAACCAGCAAAAAAAATCGGTTAGGACGATCATTGCCATCTTGGTTGCCATCTTAACCTCCTCTGCGCGCCTCTGACTTCTATTAACCCTCGATGCTGTTCTCTTTACGGAGATGTAAATTGAGATATAACTCACGGCGATGACGATGAATCCAAAGAGGTTGAAGGCGATAAAAATCGCTATGGCGTATTCCCAGCCTGGCAATCGGTCTCTTGCTAGCGGTAGAGCCAGGCACACACTTTGCCGTCCGTAGTAGTTACTTCCGAA
>NW_022698579.1:0-762 GCF_011630105.1 Anneissia japonica
CAACAGCACAGATTATCTTATTCTGCTTATATAGTACAGGTACAGTATGTACCTATATATATATATATAAATATATACAATATATTTTGGTAAATGAAATGCAATTATATCCATAGATATTGGTTAAATTATTTATTTGACAGTCATTCTGCTTGCATAATACAGGTACAGTATGTATGTACAAGTAATATATAGGCGTAGGTAAATGTACAAGTAATATATATAGGTAAATGAAATGCAAACAGCATTTATTGACAAAAATTATATCCATAGATATTGGTTAAATTATATACTTGACAGTCATTCTGCTTGCATAATACAGGTACAGTATGTATGTACAAGTAATATATAGGCGTAGGTAAATGTACAAGTAATATATATAGGTAAATGAAATGCAAACAGCATTTATTGACAACAATTATATCCATAGATATTGGTTAAATTATTTATATGACAGTCATTCTGCTTGCATAATACAGGTACAGTATGTATGTACAAGTAATATATAGGCGTAGGTAAATGTACAAGTAATATATATAGGTAAATGAAATGCAAACAGCATTTATTGACAACAATTATATCCATAGATATTGGTTAAATTATTTATTTGACAGTCCTTCTGCTTGCATAATACTGGTACAGTATGTATGTACAAGTAATATATAGGCGTAGGTAAATGTACAGTAATATATAGGCCTAGGTAAATGTACAAGTAATATATATAGGTAAATGAAATGCAATTATATAAACTGTCTTTAGTTT
>NW_022698580.1:0-714 GCF_011630105.1 Anneissia japonica
ATTGTATAATTACTAAATTAATTATAATTAAATTTCTAGCTCAAAAGCAGCCCCGACTTAAATTATTATCAACCTGCATTAATAATAACTAATAACAAATTGAACAATGTATTTGAAAAATTGTATTAATTTTAGTATTAATTATTTAATCAATTATAATTAGATATTAATTAGCTGATTTATTAGGTTGTGTTATTAGTAAATGTGGGCCTACTATATCATTGGTTATGGTTGTGAGTTTAATTTTGTAAGATTAGGGCTCCCCCTGATAAAAAAAAATGTATTCAATATCCAGGTAACAGCAATGCAAACAGTATATACACTGCCAGAAGATTGGAATTATCAAGTGGCTCTTGTATTACATAAAGCATACCTAAGAAACAAATATTAAAGATTCTATCAGATCACCAATAAAATATTGAATTGAAATTTAAATAATATATATTCAGGTTTATTTATTATTCACCAATAAAATACATTAAAAACAGAGGGCAGCATAAGCTGAAATCTCTGTGAACAATTAAGAAAACATAATAATGTGCATATTCCTTGATTTAAAGTACATACAGTTATTGAATATCAAGATTTTTTTAAATTTAAAATTTGTAAGCAATATCCTAAACAGTAATATAGTACTGTAGTATGTATAATGTGCCTTTTATTTCCCGTTTATTTTTCTTTGTATATTTCATCGTACAATAATTATTAATTTAA
>NW_022698581.1:0-2070 GCF_011630105.1 Anneissia japonica
ATCGACATAGACAACGGAAATCAGCCTCAGTGCAGCGACGAAACGGCACTTTCGATTGCGAATGGAATACGTTCCATATTGGTAAAAGAATTGGGCAATCTCCCACATCCGCCGGACGTCTACGTGAGCGAGAGCAGCGACAAGTTGTCTTTGCACGTTTACCAGCGTTTGCCGAGACCGATCAGCTGCATCGGAGTTCTGAAAGAGTTCATGTCCGCACTTCGCATAGCTGCGCAGGGAATGAGAAAAGTCGACGTTGCAATATACGATGCCGGAAAGTCCCTACGTTTACCGGGTTGTTGCAAAGTATCCGATACACGGAAATCCATAAAATATCTGAGACCTGTCGGCGGTGAAGGTATCGACGTGTTAGGCGCGCTCGTCCATCGGGATCCCATGCCTTCGAACCATCGAACGCCGTTTGATCTGCCGCCGGTACCGAAGAAGCTGTTGAATGGAGAGCAGCAAAGGGGGAAAGAGGAGGGGGAGGATGAGGAGGTGGTTCTGTCTGCCGAACAACTGGCATCCGTCGTAGAAACGGTAGAACGATCGACGTCCGTCGAGATCACGAGGACCATCCGTGCATCGTCAGCTTGGATGCCGACGGAAGATTCATCGGCCTAGTGACTGTCTCTTATACACATCTAGATGTGTATACTGTCCGTTCTCCGGCGTCCGCCATCGTCGATCGAAGCAGAAATTTACGTACAAGTTGAATTCCGACTACGTGAGAAGGAAGTGCTGGTCGTCGGGTTGCGCTCAAAGATCCAAAGTCATCGTCCTGGTCGTGACGCGACCGTCAACGTAGATTTTGGAATCGTCCGAGAAACTATGTCCGTACGTGTCGGGAATCGGTGGATAACCGATACTTATCTTGCCGGTGGATAGATTCCTCAGCATGTACACGGGTAATTCGCCTCCTTGTTCGTCATACGCGGGACCGTCCACCAACACGGTCTCGTTCGATCGCGTGTCGTTGTACAGTTTGAACACGTACGTTTCGGCACCTTTCCAGTATAACGCCGTTTTCGACAAGCATTTGAATTCATCGTGATCGTCGTCGAGTTCGCACGGTTCGGACGGCATCCAGGTCCTGTCGGCGTCTCTCAACAGCATCGACCGTCCTTCGTCCGTCACTATTCGATATCCGGTACTCGAATGGACGACCACGTCTCCAAAATTCAACCGACACTTGTTCTCTTCCAACGCACGCTGCATATTTCGTTCTCGGACGTGATTCATACACGCTAGGACAAGGAGCAGTGTCTGGGTGATGAGGCAAACGCAGGCAAAAATTCCGAAGTGACGCTGCCGAGTATCGACAGCGTCCCATGCTTTGCGATTACCGGACCTGCGAGCAGTTGTTCTGACACCCATCCGACTTTTTGCGCCTGTACCGGTTCCTTCCGCATCGGTGTTACCGCTGTTAATATTGCGGTCGTAAAGTTGCCTTCTATTCTCTGCCATGCGGAACTATGGTCGTACGACAGGTTCGCACTCGTTCTGTTCCGTACGCTGTTCACCACCAATTGTAACGTGGAATCCAACGATCGTCTCTGCACGTGCAAATCGTGTATCAACAGGGAAAGGCACGGTAATAGCAACGTTGCAAAACATATTTTAACCGCTATCATCGTTCCCCCTTTCAATAAGCTCTTATTTGTTGACGTTAACGTCGCCGTGCAAATTACGCAAGGAAAGAGAGAAAGAAAGAAAGAAAGAAAAACAAAAATAACCCGCAATGATCGAGGCAATTTCGACACCGGCCAAAACGGTTTCCATTACGTTCAGGATAGTCTGTTGGATAATATTCATAGCGGTACTGGCCGGCCTAGGATTCGGATGCTACTGGATCTATTCGCACGTCGTCCAGCCCATCGTGAATGCGCCTTAAAAAGCGTCTGGAATCGGACGCAAATTTTAGTCGCGATGAAGAGACACAACGATCAGGACGACGCCTTTGCACCCATCATACGAAGGCACAGGAAACTGAGAAAAGAATGTATCGTTTCCCACCAGACCGACTCCAGCTGCCATGCGGCCAGCAGAAGCGCCGGAACGAGGTTCAGG
>NW_022698582.1:0-1650 GCF_011630105.1 Anneissia japonica
GGTGTCACCAAATGAATACACAGTAAATCGTTTTTTTTTTTTTTCATGGTGTATATTTCACCACCAAAACAAAATGTAATTTTACATTACAAAATATTGACATGAAAAAACAAATTTAATAAATTGTTTTCAAAGTTACATGCCTTTATTTACACATACTTAAATGACTATTGGCCACAGTTAAAATATTTTTTTTAATGGTATATATATATATTTTACCACAAAAACAAAATGCAATATTGAAATGAAAAACAAGCATATTTTTTTTTCTTTTTTTTTTTTTTTAAATTACATGCTTATTTTCACAGATACTGAGAGGACCGAAAGTCTCCTCTGGAAGTGGGAGAGTTCCACTCTCAGCTCCTTATGAGAGTTTGCGCTGGCTGACTGGATTTATTAAGCACAGAAAACTGTATAAAATGATGGTGAGTGTTAATTCTTCTGACCACAATACATAACTATATCATTTTGCCATGGTACTGACCCTTCCTTTGAATTGACGTCCTGACGGAGGTGGTCTCTAAATTTTTTTGCATCAAACATATAGTTATTGCATCGATCCCTTGCTAATGGTCTAATGCCTGTGTCACCATTCACTAGTTCTCGCCATTCTCCTTCTTTCATACCCGACCCATCGTAGCAATCAACAAACCCTTGTGGCGAATATCTTGCATTATCTGCTTTTACTATGTTATCAACTGTTGGGACTTCTGCATTAATTTGGAGAGGAAAATCCTCCATGTCGCTGCTAATATGCCAAAGGCATTTTCAATTGTTCTTCGAGATCTTGATAGTCTATAATTGAATATCCTGGAGTTCACTGTCAAGTCTTTTATAAGTCCTAATTTTATGTTTGGATATTACTTATTATATATAATAAATACTGGTACTAATTTTGTAGATACGCAAGATGAAAAACACGATTATGAAACCCTTAAGGCAGACCACACTATCAAACATAATTTTGACAGCCCCCCCTGTTCTTGCCCAACGACAACCTCCCAATCTTAAATCCCTTCTTACATCATCCAAATTGCGGTATCTTTACCATTACCCTGATCAAGGCAATAAACCCTGTGGTAATAGGAGATGCCAACTTTGCGAAATCATCACCACCGACACACCATTCACGATACCGGGCACTAATTATCAAATATGCTCTCCCCCATTAGATTGTACATCTTCTAATGTTGTTTATTTTATTTACTGCGATATATGTAACAGTGGCAATTATGTAGGCGAAACAGGATGCTCCATTAGATCTAGGATTAACAACCATAAAAGTTTCATAGACGAAACAAGAATAAGACTTCCACCGTTAGTGAACATTTCAACTTGCCTGACCACAATATTATTAACATGAAATTTATCATCATAGGCCATGGATATAAATCCACCAAAGATAGAAATTGTCATGAGATGCGTTGGGTTTTAAAACTTAACACTCACACACAGGGTCTAAACAAAGGCCTTGGTATTTTAAGCGGCTATACATTAATTATCAACAAATTAGCTAAGGTAATCAAATCCTAATTCTTTGTATTGACTTGACCGCCTATTGTGTCGATTTTTTTGTTTATCGGTTGTTTATAATAATAAGCTTTATTTCAACACGGAAACTTGGCTCAACTAGCAGTTGTTTTTCTGCAA
>NW_022698583.1:0-533 GCF_011630105.1 Anneissia japonica
TTTGTGAGGAACAGTACATTTTTAATTAAAATAACTAAATCAAATCAGAGTAAGCATACAAACAAAATTTTTGACATTGTACAACAGATTCTTGTACTTATTAACAATTTCACATTTATATACAAATTGTTCTCGTAGTTAAACCAGATATTATTTGAAACTTACCGACGTTAGCAAACTATGTGGAATTCAAATTTGGAAATATTATTTTAATATTAATATTGACCACTAATTAATAATGTTCACAAGGTTTAACTAACAATATATAAATAATGTAATTAAAATATTATAATCCATATATTATTATTCAAGCCAATGGTTCCGGTGGTGGAACAAGTCTTCTCGGTTAAGGACTTTAAAGCGTAGGCCCGACATACACATTTGGCTCGTGTGCACTTTAAAGAACTCAGTACATCCTCAGAGAAGAGTAGGGGTTACCCCGGTGTACTGCTTCATTCAGTCTGGTCATTGAATGGTTATGCCATGTAGGATAGCAATTAAGTTCACTTATTGGCATATCCTTGGCGCTCGTA
>NW_022698584.1:0-643 GCF_011630105.1 Anneissia japonica
ACTTATACACCAAATTTCAGCTTTGGTACTCAGCTCCTTCATGGTTAGATACTATGTTGAAAACTACACATATTTTAACCTAATCGGAAATAACTAAATTTTTTAAGAGTTGGGTAATTCCATGCCATGGGATCATAGATTTAAAAATTTTTTTATACTGATAGTTATTAATGTGAATTAAAAAAACCTGAAATTTTTAGACTCCAATTCCTGTTTGTTTTCCTGTAGCGGCAGTTTGATGTAAAAGGGGGCGTGGCACAAATTAGTGGACTGTGAAATTAACTTTGATTTTCGTATGCTAATATCTTTGGAAGTACAGCACCTATAACCTTCAGATTTTGTGGTGATTTTCAGGTTTTTGTCCATTTTTAGACCATTGCTTTTCTAAATTGGTACATGCTACAACTTTTTTGATTGCAGATTTGGAATCGGCAGTAAAAGTTGTTCTACACCTCAAAATCTGTAGGTTATATGCGAGTCAATATCTCAGAAACTACAAAACCTATAACACTAATTTTTTGTGTTGGTTTTTCACATAGTGGATCATTTTTATGGAGTTTCATCAAAATCTGAGAGGGTCATACTGGAACTTTTTTGAAATCTGGTTGATTTGACTCGGAATGACTCAAGTGCAGCCGATCCC
>NW_022698585.1:0-643 GCF_011630105.1 Anneissia japonica
TGTGCATGCGCATTGCTTAGTTCGGAATTTCCATTTCTTCGTAGTAAAAGCTACCACTACCTACAGTTTCTTATGACTATTTCTTCTTGATCGTTACAGCCTAAAGGTGCAGCGCGAAAAATTCATCCATGTATATTTTTTGTGTGGAACATTAAAAAAAAAATCAAATTTTAGTCTTATTTTGCATTCCTTTCATGTTCAGTTAAATTCATTTAAACTAGCAATTTTCTATTATGTTTATATATCTTTCTAACAAATATAAAAATCAGATTTTTCTTTAGAAATTAAATTTTGCCAGGAATGGAGCTTGGTATAAATGAATTCATCTTATTCAGGTATTAGGTAGAAACATGTTAAAGTTTTAAATTGAATTATTTGTCATAAAATTACAGTATCTCATTTAATTTTTGCAGTGTTTTTTTTTAATCAATAGTTTAGCAAGTCCAACAGTTTCAACACCTTGTGGCTACAAGAATCCGAAATGGGCGAAAGTTGGGAAAGAAATAAGGATCATTGCCGATGAATTTACAAAATCAAAGGAAAGGGCCAAGATCACTAAAAAAGCAAATAAAGTAAAGACACTATTATTCATATACTGTAAAACCTTGAATAGAAGCCTTGGGCACTCAATGGATTACTTTTG
>NW_022698586.1:0-4370 GCF_011630105.1 Anneissia japonica
ACAACACTAGCGCCCACTACATCAGTGACAACTGAAGGTACGTTCTTAACTTAATATTATGTTATGTATGATAAAACTTATCAATAACAACAAACAATATCGATTTTCATTGATTTATACCTTTGAGTTATGTTATAAGAAATTAGCTACTGTTTGATTTTTCTATAAGCAGTGAATCACATTAATTTATACCTTTCAGCACCTACGACTCTACCGCAGACAACGTCAGTGACAACTGAGGGTACGTTATTAATTTATGAATATGCTTATATTATACTAAAAATTATTAATAATAACTAAATGTTTTTGAACGTCATTGTTATATTCTTTGAAATATTTAACAATAAATTAGTTACTGATTTTTAATTTACATTCATACTAAGTAATTTCTTTTTATATTCTCAGTACCTACAACACTACAGCCGACAACGTCAGTGACAACTGAGGGTACGTACTAAATATTGTATATGCTTAACGTTATTAATAATAATTAAATGTTTTGATTACATTATTATATTGCTATGAAATGTGTTATATTACATGAGCTACTGTTTAATAATTTTACATGCATTAAATCCCATTACTTACACTTCTCAGAATCTACAACACTAGCGCCCACTACATCAGTGACAACTAAGGGTACGTTCTTAACATTATTATTATTATGTTATATATGCTAAACGTTATCAATAACAACTAATAATTTCGATTTTCATTGATTTACGCCTTTGAGTTATGTCATAAGAAATTAGCTGCTGTTTAAATTTTCCATAAGCAGTGAATTACATTGTTTATACCTTTTAGTACCTACCACACTACCGCCGACAACGTCAGTGACAACTGATTGTACGTTATTCAATCATGAATATTTTAATATTATGCTAAGATTTATTAAAAATAATTAATTCTTTTGAACTTCATTGTTATATACTTTGAAATACGTTATAATAAATTAGTTACTGTTTATTAATTACATACGAAGTAAATAAATTTTTTTCTCTACAACCCAGAATCTACATTACTTCTGCCGACAACATCAGTGACAACTGAGATTACATAATTATTTCATTAATACATTATATTTAATATAAGTTATTCAATAATAACTAAGCGTTTAGGACTTCATTGTAAAGGTAAATTAGCTTTACAACAATTATAATCTACAACACTACTGCCGACAACATCAGTTACAACTGAGGATAAATAATTAATTCATTAATACATTATATTTGATAAAAGTTATTCAAAAATATATAACCGTTTCCAACTTCATTGCTATATATCTTTCAAATATGTAAAGATATATTAGTTCAGTACTGTTTAATATTTACGTATGAAGTAAATAATATTTTTATATTTCTTAGTACCTACAACACTACAGCCCACTACATCAGTGACAACTGAGGGTACGTTATTAACTCTTTATTATGTTATATATAATAAATGTTGTCAAAATTTAAAAAAAAAAATACTAATTTCATTGTTTTATACCTTTTAAGTAGGGTATGTTATAATGATTTATACCTTTGAGTTATTTCATAGGAAATTAACAACTGTTTGATTTTTCTATAAGCAGTGAATCACATTTGTTTATACCTTTCAGTTACTACGACACTACCGCCGACAACGTCAGTGACAACTGAGGGTACGTTATTAACTTATAAAATATGCTTAGTTTATGCTAAAACTTATTAATACTAACTAAATGATTTGAACTTTATTGTTATATGCTTTGAATTATTTTACACTAAATTAGTTACTGTTTATAATTTACATACATACTAAGTAATTTTTTTTATATATTTCTCAGTACCTACAACACTACAGCCGACAACGTCAGTGACAACTGAGGGTACGAATGTTGTATATGCTTAAGTTTAATAATAATAACTAAATGTTTTTGATTACATTATTATATTGCTATGAAATGTGTTTTAATACATGAGCTACTGTTTAATAAATTCATATGCATTAAATCCTATTATTTAAACTTCTTAGCACCTACAACACTAGCGCCCACAACATCAGTGACAACTGAAGGTACGTTCTTAACTTAATATTATGTGATATATGATAAAATTTATAAATAACAACAAAAAATTTCGATTTTCATTGATTTAAACCTTTGAGCTATGACATAAGAAATTAGCTACTGTTTGAATTTTCTATAAGCAGTGAATCACATTTATTTATACCTTTCAGTTACTACGACTCTACCGCCGACAACGTCAGTGACAACTGAGGGTACGTTATTAACTTATAAAATATGCTTATTTTATGCGAAAACTTATTAATACTAACTAAATGTTTTGAATTTTATTGTTATATGCTTTGAATTATTTTACACTAAATTAGTTATTGTTTATAATTTACATACATACTAAGTATTTTTTTAAATATATTTCTCAGTACCTACAACACTACAGCCGACAACGTCAGTGACAACTAAGGGTACGTATGTTGTATATGCTTAAGTTTAATAATAATAACTAAATGTTTTTGATTACATGAAATGTGTTATAATACATGAGCTACTGTTTAATAAATTCATATGCATTAAATCCTATTATTTAAACTTTTTAGCACCTACAACATTAGCACCCACAACATCAGTGACAACTGAAGGTACGTTCTTAATTTAATATTATGTGATATATGATAAAAGTTATAAATAACAACTAAAAATTTCGATTTTCATTGATTTATACTTTTGAGCTATGTCATAAGAAATTAGCTACTGTTTGAATTTTCTATAAGCAGTGAATCACATTTATTTATACATTCAGTACCTACGACTCTACCGCCGACAACGTCAGTGACAACTGAGGGTACGTTATTAATTCATAAATATGCTTATATTATACTAAAACTTATTAATAATAACTAAATGTTTTTGAATGTCACTGTTATATACTTTGAAATATTTTACAATAAATTAGTTACTGATTTTTAATTTACATACATACTAAGTAATTTCTTTTTATATTCTCAGTACCTACAACACTACAGCCGACAACGTCAGTGACAACTGAAGGTACGTACTTAATGTTGTATATGCTTAAATTTATTAATAATAACTAAATGTTTTGATTACATTATTATATTGCTATGAAATTTGTTATATTACATGAGCTACTGTTTAATAATTTCACATGCATTAAATCCCATTACTTACACTTCTTAGAACCTACAACACCAGTGCCCACTACATCAGTGACAACTGAGGGTACGTTCTTAACTTAATATTATGTTATATATGCTTAAAGTTATCAATAACAAGTAATAATTTCGATTTTCATTGATTTACGCCTTTGTGTTATGTCATAAGAAATTAGTTGCTGTTTAATTTTTCTATAAGCAGTGAATCACATTTGTTTATACCTTTCAGTTACTACGACCTCTACCGCCGACAACGTTAGTGACAACTGAGTGTACGTTATTCAATCATAAATATTTTTATATTATGCTAAAATTTATTAAAAATAATTAATTGTTTTTAACTTCATTGTTATATTCTTTAAAATATGTTATAATAAATTAGTTACTGTTTATTAATTACATACGTAGTAAATAATTTTTTTCTATACAACCCAGAATCTTTAACACTACTGCCGACAACATCAGTGAAAACTGAGGTTACATAATTACTTCATTAATACATTATATTTAATAAAATTTATTCAATAATAACTAAGTGTTTCGAACTTCATTGCTATATATTTTTCGAATCTGTAAAGATAAATTTGATCTACAACAATTATAATCTACAACACTACTTCCGACAGCATCAGTGACAACCGAGGATACATAATTAAGTCATTAATACATTATATTTGATAAAAGTTATTCAGTAATAACTAACCGTTTCGAACTTCATTGCTATATATCTTTCAAATATGTAAAGATAAATTAGTTCAGTACTGTTTAATATTTACGTATGCAGTAAATCATATTTTTTTTATTTCTCAGTACCTACAACATTACAGCCCACTACATCAGTGACAACTGAGGGTACGTTGTTAACTCTTTATTATGTAATATATAATTAAATTTATCAAAATTTAAAAAAAAATTACTAATTTCATTGTTTTATACCTTTCAAGTATGGTATGTTATAATTTAGCAACAGTTTAATATTCACATATGAAAGTAAATAACAATTGTATTATTCTAAAGAACTAACAACAGCACCGCGACAATAACTTTAACAAGATAGGGTACGCTTTTTAAATTATTAATATGTTATTTATGTTACAAGTTATCAATATCAATCAAAAGTTATTGAATTTCATTGTTTTATACCTAAAAATAGGTTAAAATAAATTAGCTACTGTTTAATCGAAAAATTAGCAGTAATTCGCATGTTTTTA
>NW_022698587.1:0-868 GCF_011630105.1 Anneissia japonica
TGTTTGCCGAAAATCGTTAATAAGAGATCATGCTCTAGTTTTTGCGATACTGTACAATGAAAAAACAAAAAAAACGGTACTCGACAATAAATAAAGTAGTAGTTCTACATCAGTAGGTCGATGAATTTCTGGTTCCATTCTACACTTAGATACTGATGAGATTACATTGAAAATAGCCATAGGCCTACGTTACTAAGATTTTCTATACGTTCATGCGTCCGTTGGCCGCCGAGAAAACGTTGCGATGCGGGGAAAGTGAAACACTTCAAGGTGTGCCCGACTACTAGACTGAACCGGGAAGCAAGAAAGCAATGCCTAAGCTAGGGCCTGAAAAATGAGATGTTATTACAAGGCCTCAGGCCTAGACTTTACAACAAACTTTTTTCAGGGTCATACATGAACTAACTCTGGTATGATTCCAATTAATTTCCAATATTTATAGCTCTGTAATTCCTGTAAACAGGAAGAAATATATCTGTGATTCGCACACCAAACCTCGCGATCGCGAAGCTCGCACGCGGATCTCACTCTTCCGGCAACAAACAGATATGACCTACGTTGACCTAAATGTTGACCAATCATAATCAAGAAAAGTTTGAAAACCGCAGTACGTACTGTGTAAAAGTCTACTTTCAAATAGTGCTGAACTTTTGGTTATTCAATTCAATTCAACAAAACATTTATTTTCTTCCAAATGCACTTAGAAAAACAAAATTACAAATACAAAATACAAAAATTGGAAGAAGGCCAGGTCCCGAGAAGTTGTTTGCAAAAACAAACATCTTGTGATGGGCAGGCCTGAAAAAAAAATAAATAATAAATAAAATAAATGAATAAATAAATAAATAAATAAATATATAAAGAAAAA
>NW_022698588.1:0-615 GCF_011630105.1 Anneissia japonica
ATATAAACTTCCAACCAAAATAGACATTTTAAAAAAAAAAATTGCAGTCTTTTTACCGACGTAAAACCAAAATTAAAGGTCTATGCAATGGGAGTCCCATGTTGCTCAAAATCTCTCTGAAGTGATCTTTGTGGAGTATCCCCCGGAAGACCACCATAATTACCTTTTATTCATATAAGACCGATACAAACAATGCTATATTAATCAAACTGTGGGTGGCGCCAGGATTTGCCCGACGGGGCGGGGTCCCATGTTGCTCAAAATCTCTCTGAAGTGATCTTGGTGGAGTATCCCCCGGAAACTAAGACAATGGGTTTGAAATGCTTATTTAAACTAATTGTAGTCTATGTGTAATAGGCCTAATCGTTTCTTCTCATCGACAAAATGTGTTTATATCCCCATCGGGGGCCCTGGCTCCCGCCCCCATTGGCACCACTCCTGCTCAAACTATCAAATGTTTATATAAAAACTATACCTAGCAGTTACTATTTTAAGTTATCGGTCCATGCTTATATGGCTAAAAAATTGTTTGCTGCCACCATATATACTAGGAAGTTCAACTTGTTTCCTGAACAAAATAGCCAAAAAAAAAAATTGTTTGCCCTCCTCCACCCC
>NW_022698589.1:0-975 GCF_011630105.1 Anneissia japonica
GGCCTATATATAGGCCTATATACACATGTATACAATGTTATATAGTTTTATATTTTAAAAATCAATATAAAGTGACACATGTATACGTTGTTACCAATCACATACCGTATTTAACAAGTGCTTTACTCTGAAGTAACAGTATATACAATTTGTACTACGTTCACTCATTATATTGGTATCGCTCAATTATTATACTATAAAAAACCTAATAATAATTTATTACCGTATGTTTTACGTATATAGCAGTATGGGACCGGGACCTATGCACGATCTTACCCTAAAATAGGTCTTTGAATCTGTAAAGACTTTTTCTCGCTTTTACTCTATTGTTGTTGAAAGGTTTATAGATACCATAAACTTATTCATATACTTAATTGATATGCGTTCGTGATGTTTCATTAATTTCTTACTGCATTAGATTTCGTATATCGCCTGCATAGTAATTATCTTGATATGAATTGCGATTAAACTCATTACTTGCATCTCGACACATTATAAGAGTTAGAGGCTTGATTGCGAACTTTTCAATTTGTTATATTTGTCAGTTTTGGTTTCATAAGTATGTAGATTTATCGATATATTCTCGAAATCGCCGGCGTACTGCATGTTGGATGAGACTATGAACGATACATACGGGTTCAAAGATAATATAGATCACGTGATAGATCGATCCTCGTTGATTAATATTGTGAGGTATCGATAATTAGCGTCCCACGCTAAGTCGTCCCGCTTTCAGCCATTGCATATTCGTTCTACCTAATTGCAACCCCTTCTAATTCCCCTACCGCTTATCTCTTATTAAAATTGTGATTATTTTCTTCCTTGTAAACATTTACTATTTTATAGACCTACTTATTCTGTCCTTTTGGCTCGTAAGGACAATGTGTAAAGATTCTTTGAGATTTTGTTAACATGTTATTTGCTTCTCGATGTTTTCATTACGCATGCGTTTGTTTTATTTTATATCAATTGGAC
>NW_022698590.1:0-1394 GCF_011630105.1 Anneissia japonica
AGTAAACACAATTTAAACAAACAGATAAATAATAATAACAGTGCTATATATAATATATCTCAATAAGTTGTTATTTTCAAAGAGCAATTTGTTTACCAGTATGAGTTCAGGTGGGAATATTATTTCCATCGTAGGGTCGTAAGGCTTGAACTCTTCCGGTGTAAAGAGTGTTTTCGAAACCTGTATAGAATAATACAGTAATACTAATTCAATACTGTACAACAGATGATTGAGATAGATAATATTACTTGCAATTTGAGAGCAACACTAGGTCTCTGTTGGCTGTAGTCAGTTAATTTCTTGCCCTGGGCACCTAAAATAAGCCCTCGAGGGGCTTAAATTCTAGTCTGAACCCAGTGGCCCAGGTTTACTTTTTGACTGTTTGAATGGTACCTTATAAATGAAAATAAATAAAATGATTGATTGAGCTTCAAAGAGGTTTCGACCAATATAAAATACCAAAGATATCAAATGAATAACGATGCACAATGATGATTTATGGTCGAATACAATCCAATAGTTGAATACTTAAATGTCATTTTTTTCAGAGGTTTCTTTTTTTTTTTTAGTTGGGACATTATCCACACCTCGGACCAGCCGGGGGCGAAAATATTTTATTGACACGGAGCCCCAACATTTTTCCTCCGGGTCCCTAATAGGCCTAATATACTCTTTTTCTTTTTATTCTTTTTTCTTTTATTCTTTATTGGTCTAATATATTTAAAATAAATACATCAGAAATTCTTCATTTATACACTGCAATAAAAGGTAAGAAATTCAATATACAATTACATATAAAAGGTTAAGAAACACAATTCAATTACAATTTAAAATAGTTCTGTTAAACGGCAAAAACGGCAAAAACTTACGCCTTTCATGGTATGATCACCGTTTTCTTTAAATATTAAATCTTTGCAACACTTTGATTTCATTGGTCCATTGAGACCATTCTGGCAACACCTGGTAACATCATTTTTGCTTTGGCAACAGCTTACGTCAGTGCTATCCTGTTTGCATTTTGAAAAACAATAAACTAATAGTAAATAAAGATAATAATATAAATAATACGGATAAGAATCCGTTTAAAACAAACAACCAATAATAGAAAACGCATTGATGCATCTAAATTTTCTATCTAAAAATGACTTAAACTGAGATGAAGTCGAAACTTCGTTCTTTTTATGCGTTATTGTTCTATTAGAATATAAATAATAATTTTAAATATTAGGACCTAAACTAAAGATATGACAATAATATTGACAGATACATATATGTAGTGACATGTAGTGACATGATTCGTCACTAATGGCCAGCTTTTAAAGAGAACCGTGAGATGTGGTATATAAAGTCAATCTAAGCGTTAGGGTTTTTTTTTTTTTTTTTTTTTTTTTTTT
>NW_022698591.1:0-690 GCF_011630105.1 Anneissia japonica
CGCCACCAGCATCAGTTTATGTCGAGAAATTTTTTTGATGCGAATTAGAAAATCCAAGAAAAAGTATACTATGAAACGCCAAGCAAATAGGTAATATGGAACGCCATTGGTGCCAAAATCGATTTTTCCAGCTTTTTTACTGATTAAGACAAAGTTTAGGGACTGGAACCCAGTCTAATAATACAATAAAGTTGTCCTTATGTGCTTTACACTAACAAAATGATGAAATATTATACTACAATGAAAACTAAAAAAATGCAGAGAAAGCATAAGAAATTAGATACATATTTCAAATAAATATAGTTTTATATTCTACACTAGATTAATATATACATGGTATTAATAAGCAGGAGAGAATTTCTTTCTTTTAATAGTTGGTGCTATATTTTTTATTGTATACACATATATGTAGTTGCAAAATACTAATATTTTTGGTTAAAATTTAGCCATCAGCAAATAGTCTATATGGTTTATAGTGGTACTAACTCATCTATTACCGAACACGCCTTCAACTGGGATGAACTCCACTTTCCGCACCAACTTGTCGCCACTTCCAATAGTCGCTTTTAAAATGGGAAGGCTCGGCTATGGGAACATCAGCTTAAGAGTCTTCACGGAACACTCGAAGTTCTTCAGATGTGGATTCTGCAGCCTCTGCAGCCTCTTCCTGTAACAGGGATTGTATGCAAC
>NW_022698592.1:0-1173 GCF_011630105.1 Anneissia japonica
CTCCGACGACCTCGTCGAATCTTGGCGCCATATGGGGGGGGGGGTGAGATCGGATAAAGTAGAGTTGTTAGCACTATGCAAACTGTGCGTATCACTCAAAGTGCATAATGTTCCTGACACGACGGAAAAAAAACTCATTCCATGGTCTGACCCATCGAATATGTTACAGGGATGGGCGTGTTAAAACGAGGTCGTTGAGGCCACACAGAGTAAACATGTTAACTCACTAGCAAGGTGAATTACGTCGTGCGAATACAGTATGTAGTTCTGTTTACCATGGGTGATCCGGTGATCTCTTGTAAACGCCGACGTGCTACAGTAATTTTATGTAGCATCATTAAAATTTTGCGTTTGTAGTGCCACAGGGTCAGACAAATTAGCTAACCATGCATCCACCACACACACAGGGCGGATCCAGCAAGAGGGGGAGGGGGGGCACACGGGGGAACGTGCCCTCTCCTCCCGTTTTGCCTTCAATGCATATGGCCTATCCGTGTTAGGTTGTATTCAATTATCTATTCTGAAACTAATTATCATTATTCAGAGGCGTGCCGGATGCCTTCAAGTTTATTGGGCTTCCATCAGTTTTTGTTAAATGTACCGTATGATTATCAAATAAATAGTAAATTAAAGGACGAGATTGAAGCCCACAACGCTTATATGCAAAAGCTATTTTCACAAAGTCTCTCTGGAGGAGGAAAACAAATTGAGAGTTTAAAGACATTAAAAGGCTATTTATTAACGAAAAACTCGGAGACGGCTAATAAGATACAGATTTTTCCAAAGTGGGTAGAACTATATAAAAAGGGTGGTTACGAAGATTTTATGTAATCATATTTTGTAATTTGTTCACAGTTCATTGTGGTGTTGGTTAGATATTTAGTTTATTTCTAAAGTTCTACTTTTTTCTCTCTTTTTTCTGTTTATGTTAAGCTCATAGAAGTTCCGGCATTATGCGCTAAATAAATGTAATTATTATTATTATTATTATTATTATTATTATTATTATTATTATTATTATTATTATTTTTATTATTACTATTATTATTATTATTATTATTATTACTATTATTATTATTATTATTGTTATTATTATTACTATTATTATTATTATTATTATTATTACTATTATTATTATTATTATTATTATTATTATTATTATTACTATTATTA
>NW_022698593.1:0-4276 GCF_011630105.1 Anneissia japonica
GCACTTCGACATAACGAGAGGTTCCCTGTGGAAAATGGACTACCACTACGTAAAAGACGGCGACCAGACGATGGCGGGTGGACGCTTACCTCTTCGAAGAAGCAACCGGAAGAAAAAGAACAGTGAATGAGACGAAATAAAAGAATTTGAAAAAAAAATTAAATTTGTGTCAATTTTCTCATATTTTATTTTAGTCAAAAATACATCACAAACACTACAACCTTGTCGGCTGACAAGTCCCTTCCAAACCGCACAGTCTTCTGTAGGGGTCCTCGGTCGTGTACACGACGGCGTACGCGACGACGGTCTCAGAGTCGTGAGCGCGTCTCGAACACCTCCTTGTACTCGACGTTCGTTGGAGATCGCGGACACGTCCGCGCACTCGACGTTTGTCGGCGGGTCGCAGTCACGAGCGTGCAGTCAACGTACGTCCGTGTACTCCACGTCGGTCTATTCAACGTTCGTCGGAGATTCGCGGACTCGTCCGTGTACTCGACGACCGACGAAGATCGCGGACGCGTCCGTGTACTCGGCGTTCTTTGGAGATTCGCGGACTCGTCCGTGTACTCGACGACCGACGGAGATCGCGGACGCGTCCGTGTACTCGGCGTTCTTTGGAGATTCGCGGACGTGACAGTGTACTCGACGTCCGTCGGAGATCCGCGAACGTGACAGTGTACTCGACGTCCGTTGAGATTCGCGGACGCGTCCGTGTACTCGACGGACGTCGAGATTCGCGGACGCGTCCGTGTACTCGACGTCCATCGGAGATTCGCGGACTCGTCCGTGTACTCGACGACCGTCGGCTGTTCGCGGACACAATTTCTTTCCAATTTCCAAAAAAATGTTTTCGAAGTCTAATTAGAGACGTGTACTCGACATCAGTCGAGGTTCGCGGACACTCGACGTCCTTCGTCGAGACGCGGACACATTTTTATCCGATTTTCAAGCTTTCTGAATTTTTTCTAAATCCAGATTTTGACAAATTGTCTAAGTTCAGAAATTTCAAATTTTTTTGTAAGTCTAGCTTTCAGAAATTTTTATAAGTCCAGAGAGGCCGAACCTGTGAACCGGACGGAGGACACGGTCACGAGTGTACTCCTCGTCCGTCTACTCGACGTCCTTCCGCGTACTCGAGGTCGGTCAGCGTGTTGCGGACGCGAGTGCGTACTCGACATCCGTCCGTCTACTCCACTTCCGTCTACTCGACGTTCGTCCGTCTATTCCACGTCCGTCTACTCGACGTTCGTCCGTCCGTGTACTCCACGTCCGCCTACTCGACGTCCGCGTACTCGAGGTCGGTCGGCGAGTCGCAGACGCGAGTGTGTACTCGACCGACCGTGTGTACTCGACATCACAGAAGATACGACAGCCAGAAAAGTCGAAAATTTTGTCTAAGTCCAGCTTTTAGAAAATATTTTATAAGTCCAGATTTTTCTAAAAATTCGTGTACTCCACGTCCGTCTACTCGACGTCCGTCCGTGTACTCAACGTTCGTCTACTCGACATCCGCGTACTAGATGTGTATAAGAGACCCGTCCGTGTACTCCACGTCCGTCTACTTGAATCCGATCGTGTACTCCACGTCCGTCCGTGTACTCCACGTCCGTCGGCAGGTCGCCAACAAAAATTATTTCAAGTTTCAGAAAAATTTTTTCAAATTTGGAATAGTCTATGTACTCGACTTTCGTCTACTCGACGTCTCCACGTCCGTCTACTCGAGGTCAGCGTACTCGACGTCCGCGTACACGAGGTCGGTCGGCGGGTCGCGGACGCGAGTGTGTACTCGACATCCGTACGTCTACTCCACGTCCGTCTACTTGAATCCGATCGTGTACTCCACGTCCGCGTACTCCACGTCCGTCGTCGGGTCGCGGACACAAATTATTTCCAGTTTCAGAAAAAAATTTTCAAACTTGAAATAGTCAATGTACTCGTAGTCCGTCTACTCGACGTCCGCGTACTTGACGCCCGCGTACACGAGGACGGTCGGCGGGTCGCGGACGCGAGTGTGTACTCGACATCCGTCCGTCTACTCCACGTCCGTCTACTCGACGTCCGTCCGTGTACTCCACGTCCGCGTATTCGAGATCCGTCGTCGGACCGCGGACTAAAATCCTTTCAAGTTTAAGAAAATTTTTCCAAATTTGAAATAGAGAAATGAAATTTGAAACGGCGTACGCGACGACGGTAGTCGAGTCGAGGACACGTCCGTCTACTCGACGTCCGTCCGTGTACTCAACGTTCGTCTACTCGACATCCGCGTACTCGAGGTCGGTCGGCGGGTCGCGGACGTGAGTATGTACTCGACATCCGTCCGTCTCCTCCACGTCCGTCTACTCCACGTCCGCGCACTGAAGGTCGGTCACCGGATCGAAGACGCGAGTGTGTACTCGACTTCCGTTCGTCTACTTCACGTCCGTCTACTCCACGTCCGCGTACTCTAGGTCGGTCGGCGAGTCGCGGACTCGATTGTGTACTCGACATCCGTCGGTGTACTCCACGTCCGTCTACTGGACGTCCACGTACTCGAGGTCGGTCGGCAGGACGAGGACGCGAGTTTGTACTCGACATCCGTCCTTGTACTTCACGTCCGTGTACTCGACGTCCGTCCGTGTACTCAACTTCCGTCTACTCGACGTCCGTCCGTGTACTCGACGTCCGTCTACTCGACGTCCGCATACTCCACGTCCGTCGTCGGGCCGCGGACACAAATTAATTCCAGTTTCAGAAAAAAAAATTTTCAGAAAAAGTTGAGATAGAGACGCGTCCGTGTACTCGACGTCCGTCTGAGAATCGCGGACGCGTCCGCGTATTCACCGTCGGTAAGAGATCCGAGGAGGCATCCGTGTACTCGACGTCCGTCTGAGGATCGCGGACGCGTCCGTGTACTCGACGTCCGTCTGAGAATCGCGGACACGTCCGTGTACTCGAAGTCCATCTGAGAATCGCGGACGCGTCCGCGTATTCGCCGTCGGTAAGAGATCCGAGGAGGCATCCGTGTACTCGACGTCCGTCTGAGGATCGCGGACGCGTCCGTGTACTCGACCTCCGTCTGAGAATCGCGGACACGTCCGTGTACTCGAAGTCCATCTGAGAATCGCGGACGCGTCCGTGTACTCGACGTCCGTTTGAGATTCGCGGATCCATCCGCCTACTCGACGTCGGTAGGAGATCCGTAGAGGCGTCCGTGTACTCGAGTCCGTCTGAGAATCGCGGACGCGTTTGTGTACTCGAGTCCGTCTGAGAATCGCGGACGCGTTTGTGTACTCGAAGTCCGTCTGAGAATCGCGGACGCGTCCACCTACTCGACGTTGATAGGAGATCCGAGGAGGCGTCCGTGCACTCGAAGTCCGTCTGAGGATCGCGGACGCGTCCAGGACGTCTTTGATTCGTACCTTCGATTTGTTTGCGACGTCCTTCTGCAATTCAGGTACACGACGGTGTAATTTCCTAAACTTTTTCTAAGTCCAGACT
This sequence comes from Anneissia japonica, assembly GCF_011630105.1. Taxonomy (NCBI): domain Eukaryota; kingdom Metazoa; phylum Echinodermata; class Crinoidea; order Comatulida; family Comatulidae; genus Anneissia; species Anneissia japonica. Next base: position 3,478 of record NW_022698593.1, read on the forward strand.
CTTCAAAATTTTTTTAAGTCCAGAAAAGTCGAAAATCTCCGAACATCATGTCGACCGAAGTCTTTGGCGACTGACTGCGTCGGCCGTGCCAGCCTGCGTCGTTCGCGAAGGTCGAGCTCCTCAAATTCAAGTTCAACATTCAAAATATTTTCTAACCGGCGTCGGTCGCGACGAACGAAGTAGGTCGATGCGGTTGGCGTCCGTCGTTGCAGCCGGCGTCGGACCCGAAGAAAAGAGTCGGTCGTGGTCCAGTTTCTATTTTTTTTTGCCAATTTCAACTTTCAAAAAAGAAAATTTTCTCACAGGATTCGATCCCGGCGGACTGAGTCTGTCTCGGAAACCGGCGCCGGTGGAGACGAACAGAGGCAGCCGGCGCCGGAAACGACGAACTGTTCCGATCGACGTCGATCAAGAAGGACAGCAGCGGTTGAGGCTGCCGAAAAAATTCAAGTTTTTAATTTTGTTAAAGTTTTAAATTTCCATCGCGACAGCCGACGTCAGTCGTGAGGGACAGAGTTTATCGTTGCATCCGGCGCAGGTTGCGACGGACAAACTCGGTCGTGGCGGTAAACGTCGTTCATAATGGACTGCCTCCATCGTGTACACGAGTCTGTCCGTGCACGCTTGTACGTACGAATCATCATTATACGCATGCTCGTTCGAGTCATCAATCGTGTACGGCCTGATTTGGAACACGACGACGTTCCCGGTGCACCGTTCCTTTGTCGATCCCTATTTTCGACACATTTCACGACGACTTACCAGGTGCACCGTGTACGTCGTTGTCCTCCACACCGGC
>NW_022698594.1:0-847 GCF_011630105.1 Anneissia japonica
GAGTTTAAACATACAGCTGTTTCGAAAACAATATTTGAGAAATCATCCTTCGATTTTGGGATTTTGGGCAATTCCTAGGTAGAAACCATCACCAAATTGTTAAAAAGTGTGGTTTTAGAATTGAAAATGGGAAAAATAACAGCATAGCATGATGTATAGATATATAAAGTTTAACTTAGTGTAATAAAATATATTTCCAAAATGTTGACATTCGAGCATGTTTCCATTATCTCCAAAATAAGATTTGCAACGATCAACTGGTTTGGCTCGTCTTTGCCACATATTATCTCTTGATTGTTAGAAGAGTTTATCTTGGATATGAAGCCAAATAAAATTAGATTATATAAAACTATTATTTTTCTATGATTCAATACTGTAGCAATACAAAATAATTTCATTGTCACTGCATTGTGGAAATAAAGATAATATTAAACTGATAGAAATTGGGGTTTTTCCTAAACATATTATCTCTTGATTGTTAGAAGAGTTTATCTTGGATATGAAGCCAAATAAATCGGATTATATAAAACTATTATTTTTCTATGATTTAATACTGTAGCAATACAAAATAATTTCATTGTCACTGCATTGTGGAAATAAAGATAATATTAAACTGATAGAAATTGGGGTTTTTCCTAAACATATTATCTCTTGATTGTTAGAAGAGTTTATCTTGGATACGAAGCCAAGTAAATCAGATTATATAAAACTATTATTTTTCTATGATTCAATACTGTATCAATACAAAATAATTTAATTGTCACTGCATTGTGAAATAAAGTTAATATTAAACTGATAGAAATTGGGGTTTTTCCTAAACATATTATCTCTTGATTGTTAGAAGAGT
>NW_022698595.1:0-865 GCF_011630105.1 Anneissia japonica
AACGATGGCAAATATACCATTAAGCAATAAGCATTAAAAAACAAAAGCATGATTTTTGTCGTTGTATTTTATAGCTTACAGGGGCGGATCCAGAGATGTCCAAAGGGATGCCGATCAAGAAAACACTATCCTAGGGGGTCCAAAGTTGTTGTGTTCTAAACGCCTGAAAATAACATTTGAGGCGTTCTGGCTTAGAACAAAGCTGAACAATTCTGTGATCTTTGTAATTTTCAGAAAAAAGCTAATAACTTTATAAACAAGTTAACAAATTGTTTTTTAAATTTTAAGCTTATTGGGGCAGAAATCTTGACACAAACCTCTTAGACTTAGCAAACATGGTGTTAACGATGGCCAGGAACTGCATAATACGCTCATCAAGGTGAAGATCTTCAAGTCCTTTGAAAAGGTATGCATACTTCTTGCCATCTCCACCATGGATCAGTAGCTTCTTTGGCTTGGTTTTTGTAGGTAAAATGGTGACTGCACTTGCAAATTTATCAATGGTTACAACCTAATAAATTACAAACAATATAATTTATTCATTCATTTCTGGTTTATTTATAAAAAATATTGACATAGCAGTATAAAAGCACTGAATTGCGTCAATTTACAAAAACTGTTGAACATAAAACGCCATAACACACTTATATAAATTGATATACAAAATGAACACAATTGACAAATTAGAAGGAAAAAAGAACAATAAAACTACACATGAAATGAATCAATGTTTACAGCCTAATTAATTACAAACAATATCAAAGGTTACGACAATTACAGTCATTATCAAGTCACAACCTAATCAATTGCAATCAATCACTAAATCTATTAACTAATTGAACCAATTAGTCTTTTCTTATCTATT
>NW_022698596.1:0-549 GCF_011630105.1 Anneissia japonica
TGCAGTCGGATACGCAGTTTTGTGTTTATCTGACGATGACCCTGTTTTTGGTTTCGCAGGTGGAAGTGTCTGGCAGCAATCATATATGAATTGTAGGGTGTATTGACTGCTAGTCGTGTCAAAAGGTTGCATACTTTCTTGGAATGATTTTTGAGGATGTCACCAAAGACATCAGCTTGGTCTGTGGTTGTTTATTGCTGTAGTAGTAACGTTTAGCATCTAATTCATAATATGAATACGAGTAATGAGTGCTGCATACAATGCAAATCCCACTGTATAATGCTGCTACAACTGGGCCTTGAATAGTATATACAATGGGAAAGGAACATCGATTTCTAATAGAAAGTTTCTGCTGATGTTTACGAGCATCATTGATACATTTTTTGGGTGGTAAGAGTATGACAGGTTTGTGTGCAGACTTGTCATTATTTTTCTCAAGGAACTGCTTTGTAAGTTCATCACAATGAAGAAGCAAATGTGGATTGTTAACTTCGATAACACCATGAAGCTCTCTGCATTTTTTGGCCGTCAGGTTTTCAGTGATCAGTA
>NW_022698597.1:0-1272 GCF_011630105.1 Anneissia japonica
CTCTCTTGGTCATAGCATTGAGATTGGTGTAGAGAAAACTTACGATTAAGAATATCCGTTAATCTGTTCGTAATGCTTCTCAGATTATGGGAAAATGATCTGAAATATCTGATATAAGATTAATTGTCAGGCTTTGTCTTTGTTGCACTTGTAGAGAATACCGTCAACATGACTTTAGATATTACCGTCCGTTGAGTAATGCAAAAGGTCTATATTAAAGTTCTTCCTCATGCTTTTCCTCATTATTATTAGTCTCTATTACCAACGAAAGTTGTTCATTGAATTAATTAATTCCCGATTAGGGGGGGGGGGGTCTTTCGATAGCAAAACATATAACTGATTTATTATTTTTAATTTGTATCTCAAAAAATAACGATTCAGCATTAATAATCATTTCTGACAGGTCGTTGTGTAGTTTACAACTTTTTTAAATAAATAAAATGCTACCCCACCACCTTGTTTTCAATCCTGACATTATGTATAAATGAATATTGGGGTAATTTGTAAAATTTATTGTATTCTTACTTGTAAGCCGTGTTTCTATGAGAACAATAACAGAAAAAAATGTAATTAGGTGAGGATACATAATCAGGAAGATTATCAAATTATTTACAATACTACGGAAATTTAGATGAAAAATATAAAAATGATGTTATGTACTTAATGTTTTACTATGATAATTTAATATAAAATCTTCCACATGGTAATAGGCCTATTTGGAAAATCATCAATATCATCAATAATTAAACATCATAACAAAATCGAGTAAGTAAATTCTGCACTTACAATAAACAATAACAATAGCAATGGTTGGACAATAAAGTTTTAAATCTTGAGTTCTATAGAAACCATATAGATATTTAGATTATCGATCCGGCAAACAGTATGATTCCTCTGCGATACACTTGATTTAACATGCATCATGTGATTGAATCGCCTATGAGCAGCTTCTTCACGTTTGATCTTATATTACATCGATATTAAATATTAATGGAATGATACCCGCGATTACTACCGTACGATACAAAGGATAAATGAAGCACAATTCGACCTCATGTTATGATTATTATGAACAGCATAAATACTGTTAATGTCACATTCATTATGATCACTGTGTTATTTCAAGGTACTGTATTCAAACTAGGCCTACTTCAATTCGATTTGATAGAAGTACTGCAAATTTCTATTACAATAAAATCTTATAGCAGACGGTGATAAACGTACTAGAGCATGAAATGATAAATACTGTAGAATACTAAAAATCCTATCCAT
>NW_022698598.1:0-1816 GCF_011630105.1 Anneissia japonica
ATGATTTTACTTGCACATAACAACGGTGTGTTTCTTGTATGAGATAAGACATCGATTAGCTTGTATTTTAAAAATCATATATTTTGTGATCTGGGGTGGGGCGGGGCTTGGTTTCCATACAATCGCTGCATGCTATCGCCGACAGCTTTCGGTGATGTTGATTCGTCGCCGGGTCGGTCGAATCGGGAGCCTTCCGATCCTGATTGCGTCGGCGACTGCTACGCAGTACAACTAATTGCACAGGAACATTGTAGCTACAATGTAACGATTATAAGGAAGCCAAGCTTTAGTGCTTGTAAGTAAGTTAATAGTAGAAAGCTGAGCCACTTTATTAGGCTATAACGTGACCGAGATACAGGCGGGTTTGGAGATAAATAGCGAACTTATGTGACCAATAAATTTACTCTAGCTCCAAATAATCTGACCTATGGCACCCCTTACTATTTCTGTTTAATGTTGATTTTAAATAATTCTTTGATTTTAATGAGAAGCAACATAGTTTCCCTTGTTGAAAACGGTGATGAAATGAAATAAAACCATATAGATAATTACTTAAGACAAGCAATACAATAATTTTACCCTCTTCGCAGTACAGCCGAGAGCTCTTATTGACAAATAATTTCAATATCACGATCGAGCATGTCTTATTTTATCCTGTCTTTTCGAATAAAACGTTAGAAGAGATCTAGGAAACGATAAAATAAAGATTTCACACTTAATTTGAAGAATATATGGCAAAACATCACTGTTTGTCATGGGACTTGAAACGCGAAGGAACTTTGTGGTTTCTTGGCCCAAAGTTTGCGGGTTTGCAATGCTTATTTAATTCAGTACGTTTTTCAATTTTGTTGTCAATTAGTTTTGAGAATTTGTATTTATTTAGCTTGTTAATTAACTGAGCTACACACCACTTACCGTCCGCTGTGCATTTTCTGCCTGCCAAGAACTCCGATGCCTTTCCACGTGCGATGGCGTATAGCACGTTTTCAGACATTACTGGCAACTTATATGCCTATCTGTTGACAATTATGGCTTTTAAATGACACAAAATAGGCATGTACGAAAAAAGACATTTCATTTCGTTTGACGCTTCTAATTATACAGAACCAACACACAGATGTATCTTTATAGTTTCTCTGGGTTACCGTATTGCGAGCTATTTGACTGAAGTACAGTGATAGGGATATTAAGCAAAAACCAATTGAACATTTATTCCTACAAAACGTTGTTTAACAGTGTAATTGTTTGATTATTGCATTGTACATAGGTCTAACTCATAAATAAAGACGCAACACCTTGATTGGAAAATTATTAATAATACTGATTCATTCTTCCACTTTGACTATAAAAAAGTAGGCCTACATGTCATAATTGAATCGAACAAGCCATTTTATATATACCAATAAGAGGCCTAATAATGTTGTATACTTATAGAGCACATATTGTATCTCGCGCTTAAAATTATTACCCCCGGTCATTGGATCAAGCACACCGGTAAATAAATAAAAGAATAAAGAAATTGTGTAATAAAATGCCTCTGACCGGACTCGCACCTGTGACCTCTCGCTGTCAAGGCGAGCGTCATAACCATTAAACTACAGATGCTTCATCTTATTAATAGGTCCATGCTTCATGATTGAACAAATTCAAGTACCGCCAGATACATACATTACACAATAGGTATTTATTTATGGCTACATTCGTTGAGAGCTATGCTACACGATGTATTATTATGTCCTTTATTCTAACACTGTATTTACCTTTCTTTGATGATTTATACATAATTTAACAGTGTTAACTGCTATCTTGATTTATA
>NW_022698599.1:0-878 GCF_011630105.1 Anneissia japonica
TCTTTTTTGGAAAGTAAAAAAAAAGTAGGAAAAAAAATAGAAAGAAAGAAAAAGAAATTATTGATTACCCAAAACGCCTCAGAGGTTATTTCCGGGCGTCTAGAAAACCAACATTTTGCGGGGCATACCCTTGGACCCATCGGACCTCTTTCGCCTCCCCCTTTCGGACATCTCTGGATCCCTGTAGTGTAAGAAAGAAAAACAGTTATGTAAGCACATACTGTCTTTCAATCTAAAAGAATGCCTGCAGAAATCACTCCAATTTACTCTTTCTCGAGTGAAAATTCACTCTGATTAAATGAGTGAATTATAGTGAAAAGTCAGTAAAATTCACTCTAAATAGAATGAAATCTCACTCTTTTTTCACTCTATTTTAATATATTATTAGAGTTACCAATGTAGGCACTCTTGCACTCTCGCATTAGAGAATATATGGTATGTATCGGAAGCAAATCAACTTCTCACTGTTGACGGTTCTCCAACCAAAGTAATCAATCATATGGTTTATCAATTATTCACATAGGCCTATCCGGCAATACCTTTGATTGCATTCGAAATTAACGGAGCGCAGCAGCTTCTACCTCAAAATCAGTTGATTGGAATCGTTGCTTTTCTCCTTTGCATTTGCTAAAGTTTAAAATCAATGTATAGTAAATAATAGAAGTTAATAACTTAGGCTACTAGATCCAATGGTGAGCGGGAGGGAGGGGAATTCTTTGTCTTACAGGATCTGGGCCCCTGGTCGTCGGCGGATCAAAAATGTAAAAAAAATATAAATTTCCCTATCCAAATAACGTTATTTGGCTGAAAAGAACAATTGGCCCATAAGCCATAAAAACTCTGCCCGTGAACCCTGTATTTACCTTTCTTTGATGATT
>NW_022698600.1:0-899 GCF_011630105.1 Anneissia japonica
CTATTCTTCTTATTCTACCTCTTCCTATTCTTCTTCTTCTACTACTTCTTATTAACTCTCATTTTGTACACTGAAAATAATAGTACTATTTTACTACATGGCTAAAAAAGCACACTGAGTCATGACTAGGGGAGGACGGGGTTGGTTGGGTCAGGGGTTGGTTGAATCAGCTGGTTTTGCGCCTGGAATAAAGAAATTGGACAAATTTTTAGATTGGGCCTGGCATCTGTACACATTACAAAGCCTTCTGCATAAAAAATCTCATCGTCAAAATTTATCTTATTATTCTATTGCGTTTACCTGCTTTCAAGCCCGTAAGTTGACTTTTTTGAATTTGTACACATTATTAATTAGTAATTTTTAGGTAATTAATATTCGAAAATCCAAAGTATAGTTTTGAAGCTTATGTATTAGGGTACAAAATACACCTAGCCTCATCACGTCTGAAGCATCATAACGTGGTGTAATTTGACGAAATACATAGCGTGGTCTACGTGGGGTTGGTTGAGTCAGGTGATTCAACCATCCCCACGTCAGCAGCCTAGCATTGTGTGTACAATTAAGCCTATAATTAAGACTTTGGCTTATTCTTACACACTTGGTTCTAGGTATTGACTAGCACTAGGCCTAGAATAGTACTAGGCTAAGATTTAAAAACTTAAATGGCATACCTTGCATGCATTTGTTGTTTTTTTTTAAATTTTACATGATTTATAATAATTTTGATAATTTTTTAAAATTTTTAGGTCTACCATCATTATGGTAAGAAATTTTAAACGGAAGTCAGAGCGGGGCAAAGACACAGACCTTATACGGCGTGCCGTCAGATCAGTCTTACATGATCAATTGCCTGTCCGTGCCGTTGCTAAAGAATTTGGAGTGTCATATAGCACCCTACA
>NW_022698601.1:0-1029 GCF_011630105.1 Anneissia japonica
GTGAGTATTATCACGCTTTCGTAACTTTTTTTCAAATATTTTCATACAAATTTAATTGAACTTAGACCTAAACGTACAGTACATCAATGCAATTTTTTTTCTTAATTACAGTTTCGTGTGCTGTCTCTTATACACATCTAGATGTGTATAAGAGACAGATGTTGGGGTGGTGAATCTGGAAACTACGTTTTACACATTCATCTTCTATCTGATAACGTGTGGCGTATCCTATAAGTAATATTTATCGAGCTGAAGCAATCCATGAACACGCATAATATTGACTTAGTAGAACCCATGTCCAACTAATCAATCATAATTATATCATTTAATATTATTTTTCCGTCAAGTAATCCAGAATGAGTATTTTGGGCACTCGATGATTAGGTTAGTGGTGCTAGCTGGTAAAATAATGTGATATTAGGTGATGGCCTACCGAAATATTTCTTGGCGCGTTTAATGAGCGAAGATGTTTGTGTCGTTATGTCATTGATGTTTGCGATGGAGACAAAGTGGTGAAATATTACATCATGTCAAATGCCACGCACATTACTATATTAGGGTTTATCTAAAATTAAATCATCTAACAGCTTAATAAATTTTTCGTTTTGTATCATTATGTGCATTCTGACAGGCGCAGGCGTATCATACGGAAGCCGGAAATAAAAATAAAGCCATCAAACGGAAACGTGTTAAATGAACGGTAGGCCATATAAGCTGTTTCTCGAAATAATAAATGTAAACAAAAAAAGTGTGTGTTAGTTAGCCCACATTAATTGATCATAGGAACAAATATAAAACAAAAACAATGTTAATACGTCAACGATTGCTGTCCATATATTATTTTCTTTTTCCGTGAAAATCAGAGACGAATTCACAGCGCCCTCTGAAAATGTCAATTTCTTTAAAGTCAGGTTCGGAGGAAAAAAAATTTTTGATATGTTGTAGAACTGATTTTTCTAAGACAGAAAAAAATTTGTTTGACGAAAAACTGGGGAACGGGGAATGAGATACAGATTTTTTAATATTTAA
>NW_022698602.1:0-669 GCF_011630105.1 Anneissia japonica
ATCTATACACATTGAGGCCCTTCTTTTAGGTTAAAATGATCTATCTTAAATTTGTCTTTCTTGAGATTGGGACTATTATGTGTTTAAATAACTTAAAAGGATAAAACTAAAAAAAAAAAGCCCTAAAAAATGCGCGCCAAGCGCATAAAATATTTTTGTGTTTTTAATTCTAATTTCGTCGGAATTGATGAAAACTATCTAAAATGTGCAATTTATAGAGGAAATTGTCCTACCGTAACAAGAAATGCGCGCAAAGAATTTGAGAATTTTAGGCACTTTCTGAGGATGCATTTGTCAAGGAGTGAAGAAAGATTTCCAAAGATGGATATTTTCCCCTTGACCCCCGGTGTTTTTAATTCCAGTTTCGTTGGAATTGATCAAAACTCCCTAAAATGTGCAATTTTTTTAGGAAATTGGGCCATGTTAACAAGAAATGCGCGCGAAAAGGTTTTTAGGCACTTTCAGGGGATGAAAGGGCATTTATAAAGGGGGAGTGGGGAAGATTTTTCAAAGATAGATATTTTCTCCTTGTCCCCCTGTGGTTACGCCATAGGGCAGCCAAAGGAGTTATGACAGTTTTTAAAGTGGAGAAGGGGTTGCATGAGTGTTGTGAGTCTGGTCATTATGATATCTTCCTTTTTATTCTTGTCTTTATTTTTCTCTTCTCTT
>NW_022698603.1:0-415 GCF_011630105.1 Anneissia japonica
ATATGGTATAAGTGTAGCTTAGTATTTTTGCATGTAGAGATGAGGTCACGTCGCGTTACACGGGTAATACATGCTTTCGCTTGCTCTCTAAACATGAATCTGGCCACCACGCACATTGGCTATGATGTCATCGTTTAGCTTGCTGTTTGTTGTTGCATGCAAATTGAGTAGGACTGTTATTTTTAGCATCGAAAAAGTTTTTGCATAATATAAGGTCATGACTTCTTGCTCTGAACACGATTCTGATTGGCCATCACGCTCACCACACCACTGCTTGTATTGTTCTGCTTGCTTTTCTTTGAGCTAGCAGACTGTTACGTATTTTTAACTCGTACGTGGAGTGGATCGTTGATTTTACTTTATGAATTATCGTGAAATGTTGGGGCTTTCCCATAAATATAGGCTCTATTGTAAT
>NW_022698603.1:434-1092 GCF_011630105.1 Anneissia japonica
CTCTATTGTAATTTTCCGTAGTTTATATGTATTTCCGTAGTATTTATCTATATTTCCGTACGTCCGTAATTGGGCCGAATTTCTGTATTTAAACTACGGACGTTCCGTAGTACTTGAGATCCCTGCACTTTCGATTCCACTCAGTGCATTATGACTTTGCGGTGAATTTCAATGACGTCATCTTTGTCTCAGCGTATCAACGTCCCAGTGTATCAGCGTCTCAGTGTACCAGCGTTTATAAGACAACGGATTTTACCATGGATCTATTTTCGTTCGTAATCTTATTCTGAACGCATGACGCACTTCCACACAACAACAACACTTGTTTGACAAAGAAACATAAAATGGCGGCTACAGGCTTTCACTAATATAATATAATATAATAATGGTCATTTATATAGCGCATATTCCTCGCGGTTACAAAGAGCTTGTATCATACGCAAAACGGCCCAGACGGTAATGCAGACCATTAGAAGAGAATAATACATGGCTAATCATTAAAATAAGTTAAACAGATGCGTTTTAAGGGTACAGGACATTTAAATGTAACTGACCCCTTACACGCCATGCAATTCCCCACAAAGTATATATATTATATAAACAAATGGATAACAGTGCTCGAATATATAAATATTATATCAATTTATTATATATATAG
>NW_022698604.1:0-1114 GCF_011630105.1 Anneissia japonica
TAAATATTTTGTTCATTACAAAATTATTCATTCGTCTACACAGTATCATTTGTCTATGTCCGTCAGATACGTTTGTTATTTGTTTTGAGAAATGTCAGTCTTATGTTGGCTTTGTATTATTGTTTGAATCATGTCCGTCTTATACGTTCGTTCCTTTATGAATTTTTTCATGATGTCCGTCTTATGTTTTCGTTATTTTATTTTTTTTAAATTCTTGTCTATCATATCGTTCATAAATTCGTTCATGTCCGTCTAATGTGTTTGTTGTTTTATTTGTTTAAATCATACCCATCTTATGCGTTCGTAATTTATCTGTTGGAATCACGTCTTATACGTTCGTTCGTGTATTGCGCACTCGCGATCAAAAGCTGGCAGCAGTGTGGCGGCTGGTTCACAATGCTAAAACCATGGAGCATGCATAGCCAATCAGCGCAAAGCATAAATGCATCTGTGAAACAAGCACATGGTTAAACGAATGATCGTTGCCCATACGAAGTACTTCTTGATTTTGGAGAGAGGTTCGTCTATATAGTAATAAATTGGGCAATACGTGAGGGCACGTTCCCACAAGCATGTAAATGGCTAATATATGTCCCATAGATATAAATGGTAAAAATGAAAATGTCACTAATTACCGCCCAATATCTATATTACCAACTATATCTAAAATTTTTGAACGATTAATTTTTAACTATTTATTTCAACACGTCTTACCCGTTCTCTCCCCTGCTTAGCATGGCTTCATACCAAATAGATCATGTACCACCAACCTTGCAACATTAATTTCTTTTGCATATCAAACATTTGACAATAAAACACAATGTGATGTCATATACACTGATTTTTCAAAGGCCTTTGACACAGTCGACAATAAACTCCTCATTTATAAACTTTCTAAATTTTGTTTTACTGGAAATGTTTTAAAGCTTTTGCGCAATTACTTATACAATCGAAAAAATGGGTCTCAATTGATGGCAGTACATCAGACTGGCTCCCTGTGAGATCAGGTGTCCCACAGGGAACAAATTTGGGACCTTAATTTTTTACCTTTTTCATAAACGACTTACCTTCGAATTTCAATTCCCATTGTTTACTCTATGCTGATGATTTGAAA
>NW_022698605.1:0-845 GCF_011630105.1 Anneissia japonica
CTGCCTAAAATACATAAAGCTAACACACCAGGTCGTCCTATCGTGTCTTCTTGCAATTGTCTCACAGTCATCATAAGTGAATTCCTCGATAATGTTTTGAGACCTATTGTTCAACCGTTACCTACATATGTCAAAGATACCAACGAAGCCATCCGTTTATTAAGTGAATTTCAATTTACCGGAGTAAATTGTCATATTTTCACCATGGATGTCAAGTCTCTCTACACTTCAATACCTATACCAGACGGCTTGATTGCTTTGAAACATTTTCTAGACCGTGATAGTACTACCAAATATGCAACATCCACCATTATTCGTCTTGCAGAATTGGTACTCCGAACTGCATCTTTTAGTTTTAATGGAACTTTCTACAGACAGCTTTCAGGAATTTAGTATGGGTACGCGTATGGGTCCAAGTTTTGCGTGCCTGTTCATGGGATACCTTGAAGAACAAATATTTGAACAGTTTACTAGCACCACACCACCCTTCTTCAAGCGTTATATTGACGATTGCATTGGGGCCGCATCTTGTTCAATAGAAGAAATGATCGCTTTCATCAACTTCGCTAATTCATTTTATCCAGCGATAAAATTCACGCACGAGATATCATCAACTAGCTTGCCTTTCCTGGATATTGAACTCCATATCAAGAACTCTGCTCTGACTACCACTGTTCATTATAAGCCTATGGACGCTCACACATTTCTGAACTACCGATCATCTCATCCTCCTGCCTGTATACCCTACTCAAAATTAGTTCGCCTTAGACGCATATGCCTAAGCGATGATGATTTCAAAGCCCGTGCTGATGAAATGATGAATTTCTTCTCTACAAGAAGCTACC
>NW_022698606.1:0-592 GCF_011630105.1 Anneissia japonica
TTGAATGATTGTGTAGAATCAAGGAAGGAGCATGTTTTGCATGATGAACCACAAAGATGACTACCCAAATTATGGCTGTCGCAAGAGTTAATTTGCCTCTTGAATTTAGATCGTACTAATATATCACGGGAGCAGGTACATATGCTTCTCCGTGGGTTTACGGAAGAGATCAGTTTTGAGTGCACCATTTTCCATGGTCACGGTGATGTCCAGAAAATCTACACTGCTTGTGGATTTGTTACCAGTGAATTTGATTGTGGGATGAGCCGAATTAATGTTCAATAGGAACGTATCCAAACTATCTTCACCATGGGTCCAGATCATGAAGATATCATCAATGTCACGAAACCAAACATCTGGTTTCTTGGGCTGTAGGGACAGGAAATTGGCCTGAAATTGTCCCATAAATAAGTTAGCAAAAGATGGAGCCATTTTAGTGCCCATTGCTGTACCATGAATTTTTAGGTAATGACCGTCGCCGAAAACAAAGTTATTATTGGTCAGAATCAGCATGATAAGTTCACGTTGATGTGATTTAGATGGGGTTTTGCCCCGAATTTGTTTGTAATTTGAGATGCACGCATTAACACCT
>NW_022698607.1:0-550 GCF_011630105.1 Anneissia japonica
TTATTATATTAATATGTATGCTAAAAAGCTAATATAATGGAAAATGGCAGCCATTTTAAATTTTATTAGCTCAAAAATGTGTACAATATTTAGTTATCTGTTGTTGTCATTGTTATGAATGAATTTCCAATTGAATGCTGCATTTTAATAACATAAACTTACAATATTAGTGACAATTTTAGGAAAAATGGTGGCCATTTTGAAACTGCTGGCAACCCCCCTTACGTATGAAAAAAAAAATGTTGCACATACTTTTTTGATTTATCAATGTCTACTCTACATCATATCCAATTTTTAAAAAATATAGCAAAAAAAAATGCAACCTCTGATATTGCTACATTTCGGACTGGACTATTTATTGAAATGCATGGTTGATTCCATTACACACCCACTAGTATGCTGTATCTACTGTATAACTAGATTTTATTACTGAGCTGGTGATATTTTTCAGTTGAAAGAAGCGACGTGTGCAGATTAATCTAAGCATTTGGATCTGGCAAATGCCAAAGCCATTTTTCACTCTATAAAACTCTCTATCAGTTTATTGTTT
>NW_022698608.1:0-1019 GCF_011630105.1 Anneissia japonica
TGTATGAATATTTTGAGAGTAACAATATTTTATCTGAAAACCAGTTTGGTTTCAGGCATGGATATGGCACTGAACTCCTTCTTACTAAAACATTTCACTCTTGGGCTAAATATTTGGAGTTTGCAGATTATAAAAGTGTTGATGTTATCTTTCTTGATTTTTCATCAGCATTTGATAAAGTTCCACATAATCGGTTAATCATTAAACTTCAAAATAGTGGTATAAATGGAAATATTAAACTATGGATAAGTGATTTTTTTTTTATCACAGAGGAAGCAGCGAGTTGTGTATAGGGGAGCACAATCCGAGTGGTTAATGTGAAATCTGGAGTGCCCCAAGGATCCGTTTTGGGTCCACTTTTATTTTTAATTTATGTGAGTGATATTAATCATGGTCTCAAGACTCATCTCTTTAGTTTATTTTAATTTGCAAATTTCTAGCGCATAGAAACCTGTGTATTTTGCGCTTTACAAATCCAAATTATTATTATTATTATTATTATTATTATTATTATTATTATTATTATTATTATTATTATTATTATTATTATTATTTAAGTTAAAGTTTAAAGTAGGCATAATCCAAGGTTGCTGAAGCATTGTAGTCGGATGAATATTTTATCGTCATTATAATCATCACCTCCATTTTGTTATTTAATTTTACAGTGACAAGATTTCAGCAAATTGAAATCGCCCTATTTTTCATTCTTGATTATTAAGGGTACAGAGGCTCTGGTATGATATTACAACTAAGCGTCCCTGAGTGGTCAATGTATGCGTGGCTAAATTTGCATTTGTATGTATGGTTAATGGAAAACATCTATAGTTGTGTACATTGGGTTTTCAATTTCATTTAGAAGCCTGCCCATTAGACAAACTGACGAAAATCAATCAACAATAAGCCACTTTAACTAAAGTCCTTAAACATCTGGATATTCAGTGATCAGAATTACAATTGTAGAAATCTGTTCGCATACAACAAAGGGTAAAGGTCAGGGGCGGATACAGGATTTAGCAAAA
>NW_022698609.1:0-580 GCF_011630105.1 Anneissia japonica
TAATTTTAATTTAAAAACATTCTTAAAAAGTGATACAAATGTAAAATATTACATTTGATACATTTGTCCAGAAGTTACTGTCCCGAAATTACCACATGATTTTTTAAAATGATCATCATATTAATATAATCATCATAATATATTTTTATTAAGAATATCCTATTAAAGCTAAATATCTCTTCAATGCATTCCATATCAACAAATGCATAATATGCCTTAAGTTTCACAGACTTTTATGTTTAATAAGTTAAAACTCTATGTCCTATTTCATGTCCTGAAATTACCGGAGATACTAAAATTAATATTTAATATATGCTTGTAGATATTTAAAGTTTTTTTTTTCAATAGAAATGTAGGTAGCAGTAGCAAGTACAATGTGTAACTGTGATTTTTTGATTGTTGAATAAATTATATATATTGTACGCACATAAATTCTAAAATTTTGTGTCAAAGTGTCCAAAAGTTACCGTGGAATTGCCCTTTGGTATAAATATTTGAGTATGAACAGGATGGATAATATACTTTTTAATATGTTATGTTCTTGTTTAACTATTTCTACTAATTCTTAACAAATAATAAT
>NW_022698610.1:0-678 GCF_011630105.1 Anneissia japonica
AATATACTAACATTTAATAACATCCAAGAAGGTCACAGTTAGTTACACAGTGACGTACATCACATGAGTCCGTGAAATATCATAGGCCTACCGTAGGTAAACATAGAAAGAGCAATAATAGTAAAACTCGAGCGTCACGACATTGCGAAGTGTCTGCTCTTGTTCCTCGTATCGTACTTACTCGAGTCAATCCGAGATGGCCCGAGTGAAGTTTCATGCAAATGTTTCGTACGGAAAAAAAAGTCGCACACCGGACACCCTGTTGGGAGAATCCTAATGACACCCCTGATTAAATGTTATAAAATTCAATATCATGAAACCACTATAAAACTGTCATAAAATCAGGAAAACATTCAGAAAAATCGTCATCTAATGTCTAAATAAAAATTTCCTTAAACAGTAAAACTACAAATTTATAATAGGCTTATGAAGAACCATGGAGGTATAAAATTTTATACCTCCATGGAAGAACAAATCTTTTCAGATAGACTTTCTTGCTTATTTCTTGAATATTTTGCGTTCAATCCAGGACGCATCACCAGGCCAAGATTTATTATTTGTATTATAATACTTACCTGGATGAATAACAATAATCACAAATGTATCAATTTTTTTTGACAGCAATGTTTATTTAGAAACTTGTCCGTAAGCCATTGGGGAATTCCCAGTTTTAAAGGC
>NW_022698611.1:0-532 GCF_011630105.1 Anneissia japonica
ACTTAGCAACAGAAAGGTGCCCTGTACATCTGGACCAAGTATAGATAAACTATTGTAAAAAAAAAGACTAACAGAACAGATGTTTTTTTTTCTTTTCCTATGTGAGTGCTCTATCTTGTGTTTTTAGTATCTTTAGTATTCCTCACAATGTTCTGATTGGTCGATTGTTTAGTTTGACTGACACTCCGGAAAGAACCATTATTAAACAATAACATTCAATACTTGAACTTCTTACTTTTGTATATATTATAGTAAATTATTAGCTCTCAATTAGTATTATATTGACAATGTTTTCCTCGCCAGGATATGTATTGATTTGAACTTTTACCTCGTTACAATTGGATCGGCAGCATGATTTGGGCCCCACTTTCCAAGAGTTCCACGACCCTGGATACCAGTCCTTCCACAAGGGTTTCTATGGAAACAATGTAAACAAAATATAGAAAAATTCAATTAAAGCCCTATCCCCGGCAAAATTTCACTAAAAATGACTTTTTTTAGAAAATATGCATTTGCATTACTCCAATTATTA
>NW_022698612.1:0-552 GCF_011630105.1 Anneissia japonica
CACACTACCTACATATATACAGTAATACATACACACAGACACATATCTGTTTAATTTCTTCGGTTGAATATTCACATACAAATTATAACTCAAACTTACTGGTTTAATGTCAATGAAGGAGGCTAAAGACTCGTCAATTCTTGCTCTCTTTTTCCCCTTTCTGCCGGCTGGCAATATGCAAGGGAAAACACCAAGGGAAGCACTTATCTTCTTACTATCTGAAGCTACATTTAATTTTATGAAAAAAAAAAAACAACAGTTTAAAAACATTTAAAAATGCTCCTAATGTGGTTTAAAAATGCTCCTAATGTGGTTATACCTTAAGTCAGATTAGCATCACTTTGAGATCAGTTGTAGGAAAATTGTGTGTGAACGTGTTGCATGTTGTAATCAGCATTGTTGATTACTCCCAATTACCACATAATCTGAATACAACTGATTCCACAAGCTTGGCTACAGGTCTATTTATTAAACTGGTGATCTAGTGTTTTTTTTTATAGAAAAAGTAACAGTAAGTATGTTACCACAGAATACTATTGGTAGAGAGCAGGA
>NW_022698613.1:0-1410 GCF_011630105.1 Anneissia japonica
ATATGATTCATGATTGCCGTATATATATGTGTATATATAATACTCTATATAAAAATTATATGTATAAATATATATATATATATATAATTATGAATAGGAAAACGAGATAAACACAAAAACAATAAACGGCCACACAATGCAAACAATATATAATTTTAATATAACAGTATAGAAAATGCCATTAGAATGACAAAATAAACGAAGTATCCACTGGAAAAAAATTCCAATATCTGCAGACGAATCCGTTTCGGCCTTAATAGCCTCCAATCAATACATATCCACATGTCCATATATGTGTGTTGTGTGTGTGTGTGTGTGTGTATAAGATACGATAAGATATATACAGTATATAAGATATATATAAGATACATAAGATTAACTTGAAATAACATAAGCAATGTGCAGGGAACTACTGTAACTTTTTTCTCATACATATTTTTATTTTACACATGCACACACACACACACACCCATATAATGTTTATTGATTGTATCATTAGGGCTAATAACTGTAGTTTAAATTTACCGACTGTATATTACTGTTAATTCATACTTTCCTTTGTTGTGCTGTGTACTGAGGGTACCTTATGATCAGCTTTGGTTGGATGGACTGGACCACCCTCATAAAATTTGTTAAACTGTTGTTAAAATTAAATAAATAAATAAAATATTATTAGCAATGTATACAACGATCTTTTAACAAATAGTATATATCTGTGTACTCTAGAGCCTACATAGCTAGGTTTTCCCTTATTCTTCCACGTGCACAAACCCACGAAACCTCTGCTATCAAATAAAGCCAATTACTGTACTGTACATCATGATCTTTAACTCTTATATAGGATGATGTATGCAAATTAAGGCTTCAGCCATGGCCATCATTGTGATTGTGATTGGTGGTTTAAACTCACTGTGCTGTTGCTAGCGTAGCGGAATGTAGCCTACATGTTAAATTTCAAAAACCCTTTCACGTTCAACCATCTTCACTCTCTTTCTACCAAATGTACGAGGCGTCGATTTAGAAAGGGATATGGTAGTTGGTCCTGTCGCTAAAAAGAAGGAAAAATAAAAGAAGAAATAATTGGTCGCCTATTACGCCTCAGAGGTTATTTTTGGTCGTCTAGAGAGTAAAGTACTGGAAAACAATGCCATTATATACTGTAACTTGCGTGGTTGGCTTAAACCAGAACATGTAGACAAGAGCGCTCAATGCAGTTTATAGCAGACCAGATAGACAGATAAAACATGTAACTCTGGGTTGAAGACTCAACATTTTATTGCACTAAAGTGTTACATGATTTATTTGTATATACTTTACCGGTATGAGTTATAAATATGAAATTAAATTTTATGTCAATGTATGAATTGTTCATTTTTGGACATAATGTATATAATATCTAATAAATACATA
>NW_022698614.1:0-736 GCF_011630105.1 Anneissia japonica
TGACAATTTATTTTAAATTATTGTCCAACTTCTTTACTCTCATCCGCTTTTATTTGGCCAGTAATCGTGTCGCCTATATTTTGTCTTCCAGGACATGTTATTATCCCCGGAAGATCTGAACTGAAACCCTTTCTGGCACAAGTTTTACCCACTTCACTTAATGCCATTAATTCTAACTCTTAATATATTATTTTCAAACATTATTTAAAAGCTTTTGGTTGTCCGGAACTGCTGAGTTTTGAAAAAAAAAAAAATATGGCATCACTCTATGACCCCCTTTTTAAGCCCTGTCCAGACTATCAAATTTTATTTGACAAAAACATGTGACATGCCTAAATATGGTCATGATGACATCACATCATGACCATATATAGGCACTTCATGACTATATATGGGCATACAACAGTTTTTTTTTTGTCAAAGGAATGAGACAAGTTTTAGCAACGATATTTTATGGTAGGAAATGAATTAAATTTTTCAATTTTAATTGTTAGTACCATACCGTCAAGGACAAATATCCA
The DNA here is from genome assembly GCF_011630105.1 of Anneissia japonica. Taxonomy (NCBI): domain Eukaryota; kingdom Metazoa; phylum Echinodermata; class Crinoidea; order Comatulida; family Comatulidae; genus Anneissia; species Anneissia japonica. The sequence goes on from NW_022698614.1 coordinate 522, forward strand.
CTTAAACAATAAGACTACATATACAACAAAAACTTAAAAAAAAAAAAAAAAAAACTTATGATAAATATAGCTCTCCGGAAAGTATTCTACAATGGTTGAAATACGAAACACTAAAAATAGCCACTTAGTTCTAATGGGGTCATAAGTGAGGCTATAGTCCTGAGCGAAGGGGGACAGTGTGAATGAAGTACTTGCATGAGACACTAGCATAAGAT
>NW_022698615.1:0-1162 GCF_011630105.1 Anneissia japonica
CTAAAGAAATAGGCCTAGCAAGTTGAGTGATTTTTCCTTTACAATATTATTATAACATGATAAGAACATTTATGGACTAATAAAAATAATTGTTAATAAACTAATGTTACAGTAATTTAAATGACAAATTGGCTGGTTTTTCCAGATACAATGTAAAAAAAAATACTATAATAATAATAATAATAATAATAATAATAATAATAATAATAATAATAATAATATATAACATCATATATTTTAGTATTTATTTTATTTGCTGTATTTGTTATGTAGTAGAAAGCGTAGGATTCATAAAACGAAAATAAAAACAATAACAAACTTTAATACTAATAAAAATAATTGTTAATAAACTAACGTTAAAGTAATTTAAATGACAAATTGGCTATTTTTTCCAGATACAATGTAAATAAATAATAATAATAATAATAATAATAATGATAATAATAATAATAATATTAATAATAATAATAATAATATATATAACATCATATCATATTTTAATATTTATTTTATTTGCTGTATTTGTTATGCAGTAGAAAGCGTAGGATTCATAACAAAACCAAAATAAAAACCGTCAGAAACCGTCCGAAGTAATAATAGTATTAATTTTATTTGCTTTTAAGTAGCCTGTTGTTACTTATTATAAATACAACAAAATATAAATAAAAAAAGTATGATAAACCGATTGACGAAATTGCAATGATAAGTAGGCCATGTTATATTAAATTTAGCGTTTCGAAACCCCATTGGGGCTCCGTATATTTGTTGAAAACAAACCGCGACTGAAATGAAGCGCGACCGAAACGAAGCGCGACCGAAACGAAGCGCGACCGAAATTATCTGTATTCCTTGCTTCCCGGTTCAGTCTAGTAGTCGCGCACACCTTGAAGTGTGTCACTTTCCCCGCATCGCAACGTTTTCTCGGCGGCCAACGGACGCATGAACATATATAGAAAATCTTAGTAACGTAGGCCTGGGGCTATTTTCAATGTAATCTCATCAGTATCAAAGTGTAGAATGGAACCAGAAATGCATCGACATACTGATGTAGAACTACTACTTTATTTATTGTCGAGTACCGTGTTTGTTTTTTTTTGGTTTTTTTTTTCATTGAGCAGTCTCAAAATCAAAAATCTTTCAACTTATATTTTGACGCCTTTTG
>NW_022698616.1:0-1308 GCF_011630105.1 Anneissia japonica
TAAAAGCTTGGGGAAAAGGGGCGTAACAGCACATTTTTACACCTCCTCCCCCCACCAGTTTTTAAATATTCAAAAATCTGTATCTCATTCACCGTTGCTTAGTTTTTGATCAAACTACTTTTTTCTGTCTTAGAAAAATCAGTTCTACAAAAAATATTACATTTTTTTTCTCCGGAGCCTGACTTTAAAAGAATTAGGAATATCAAAGTAACCCAAACCACATCTGGCATTGTTACTAGACGTAACAATAAATAGAATTATCAATATATTGGCGACTCAGTAATGATAATGAATATTTGTTGCATTTGAATGCTCCATGGAACAATAAGATCTCCTGGATTCGTAGTTTAGTTTCTAGAGCCCACAGATTGTGTACTCCTGATAAACTTCAAACAGAGCTTAGTAACATCAGGAAGTTTATGTCTTGGAATGGGTACCCTTTAAAAGTTGTTAATAATATACTTGAGAAATTAAATGAACCTAAATGTATACATAGGCCTACTGGTGATAGCTTGATTAAGATTTGGGTTAGATTGCCTTATCTAGGAAAACCAGGTGAGTTCATTTTACGTAGATGTTTAAATAAGGTAAAGAAACACTTAATTAAAGAGGTAAAATTCATAACTTTATAGCAGTATAAAATGTTTCTCATTTTATAAAGGATCAAACCCATAAGGAGTACAGAAGTTCTGTTGCCTATCATTTTAAATGTCCAACATCAGGTCACACATCCTCGATATGTCTGAACTTAACAGTCTTTACTACTTGGCCGGATACTGTGTTTCGAAAGTGAAGAAGTATCAATCCTAATGTGACCATTGCCTTGCCTCCACACTCGTAACGCCAACATCAACTGCATTTCACACACTTAATTGGGTTTACAATTTTATTATGTTGTAATTAACATCATTTAGTTTGAACAGCGTATTAGAATTCATATATAATAGAATATTTGCGCGCGTGCGTGCTCGCGTAAATTCTGTTCATAACATCAAGGAAAAGATATTATCAAGGTATATCAATTTGCGATTGCAAATAATGTGCAAAAACCTAAGAAAAAAAGCAAAAGAAAATGCATGATTCAAAATCACATGAACTAACAAGCAAAAGCATGGCTATGAGGAAAGTAGTTAAAAAAATAAAGTAGGCATAATTTCACTAAAATTGAAGATGTTTATGCGAGAATTTTTTTATATTTTGATTAGCGAACCTCCGACCGCAAATAATGGTGATTTCGAATAAAAATATAATTATATATTTGGCCACGAAAAATGTAAATGAACTAATAAGTATGTACTTTAGATATAT
>NW_022698617.1:0-1933 GCF_011630105.1 Anneissia japonica
GCAATAATTTAACTATCTATGCAACATGTAACTGAAATTTAGCAAGGCAAACTGTTCAGTGGATAATAGTATGCTGTTAGTAAGACTGATGACACAAAGCACACATTTTCATCAGTCTATAGAATTTAAAACTAATTAAGACAATGCTTCTGTGTGGGAAAATGACAACTCTGTGTGCCTGACAATGCTACTGCACCCTTCAGGAGAATCCTAAATGTTCACAGATAAATGGGTGATCACTGGCTTATGTTATATTTACAGTAGTGTAATACTAAGTCATTTCTCGAAAAAGCAAAATCAAAGTTTGTAAAACAAAGTTGCGTTGGGGCTTTGAATTACTTAAAAAAAAAAAAATATAACGTGTTTTGATGTAAATTTGATCATCATTATAGAGTTTACTTCTTGCCATGTGTCTTTCCTAAACCAGTGTTTTTTGCAACACACACTTTCATGTTATGTGGAGCTGGTCTTCGTGTTTTCTTAGGCAGGACAGAAGGCAATAATGAAGCCTTGCTTGTAACATGTCTGCTACTTGCACAAGGCCTTCCACGTTGATCACACTTCCTACCTCCGACATGCAACTTTTTTCTCCTTGCCACTGCCGTGGGTTGAACGCCAATTCTCTTTAAACCGGCCAACTGGTTTCGCTTCCCATTTCTGACTTTGTGACCGGAGTATCTACCAAAGGTGGATAATGCTGAAAGCAATGATGAGTCATTTTTCAGTTGTTTAGCACCATCAATGAAGGCCTGTACAGCAGGAATAAATGTAGCATCTGTTTGTAATCGTAACCTTATTGTAGATTCAATATCCTGGCAAACAGAATGATATTCATCTAATAATGCAGCATGCTGAGTACTCTTATCAATAATTTCTTCTACACTAGCACTTCTGCTCTCTTCCCTAGCACTGCTCACTTCCTCTACACTAGCATCAAGAATACATTCTTCGGTCGCTTCCAAGCAGGCTGCATCTCTGTCTTCTTCTGGTACATCACTCAATGTAGCAAACCAGGATAGCTGTAGATGTTGGCCAGTTGCCACATAATGCAATTGCTGTCTTTTTTGTGGATGTCTTATTGGTAAGAAGTTGCAGGATTGTATGTTGTACCTCTTAACCACAGCTGCTTGGTGTTTGCATGGTGCTCCTCTGCACCCAACATGGCAAGTACACATTGATACAGTAATATTAACTGTATATGTCTGATCTTGGTTTGTCTCACTTGATACTAGAAACTCCGAGTCGCTTATCTGAATAATGTTTTCAATTTTAGGGTCAGTTGGCATGAAACGAGACATCTTAACAACATCCAGACGGTTGTTGGCTATGTCGATGATCTTCCGCTCATAGTAAGTTTCTAACCTGGTGAAAATGAAATCCAATAATTGTAAGATGTTGAATGCCTTTGTACGTATCAGGACTTTGTCCTTTAGGACTCCCATGGCTGCCTCACAAAAATTGTTGGTGTTGTTTCCACGAACTGGAATGTTTGCTCGGTAGCAGGTAGCCCATTCTTCACGTCTGTCATATATCTTGTTAACATGCTTTAAGAAGTTTGGGTATTTTTGGACTTTGGGATCTGCTGTTGCTTCTTGAAAGCAGTGATCAAGATTTTCAACAGTATCGGCATACACCATTGACTTCACTAAAAAGAACAGATGTTGCCTGTCAGTGGAAGCAATTCTATTCTTGCCCATCCACAGCCACCTCCACAGGGCTTGTAGAACATGAAAACAACATAAAATGATGTTAGCTTCTGGAAAAGCGTTAGCCAAAGCCGTCCTCTCTGCCTCACAATCGTCGGTCATGATGATCATAGGTCCTCGCTGTCCTCGACCCTTAAAAGAATTCTCACAAATTAAAGACTAGTATAGCTCAAGTGCATCTAACACTGTTGATGCTGTTTCACTTGTTGTTATTAGACAACCGACAG
>NW_022698618.1:0-210 GCF_011630105.1 Anneissia japonica
TTTCTTAGTTTGTTCTATGCTTTTCCATGGTAACGTCGAGTCGTTATCACTGTGCGCCGTACAAATTTCTATAGCAGCAGAACGTGGGACTGTTCCTATAAATAGTTCTAGAAGAAGCAGGTACTGGCATTAAATTGCGTTTATCCTGTCACTACGAATTTATTCCTCCATACTCATGGCAACAACATGAGTTTGGCCTGGTTATAACAC
>NW_022698618.1:233-2464 GCF_011630105.1 Anneissia japonica
GCGTACAAAGGGTTTGAGCTACGCATAACTCGGCCGGCAGCAAGATCAATGACACGTACACTTTGATTCAGTCTGTATTTCCATATCAGCAGAGCGTGGGAATGTTCCTATGAATAGTTCTAGAAAAACCATATACTGGCATTAAATTGCGTTTATCCCGTCAATATTCATGGCAAAAACCTGAGTTTGGCCTGATTATAATACAGTATAAAAGTGTATAGGAAATTTCAGTGGGTTTCGAGTCTTGGTATTCGACATTTCGGTTTTAAATTTTACTGAATAGCTCAATAACAAATGACAGGATATAGTATATTAAAATTAATTCATAATAATGAATGAAACTTATGACGAAACATAGAAAAGAGACTTGTCGATAAATTACAGTACATCAAAATCACGAGATAACCGACGCAAACAAGTAGAACAAAAACGTCGGAAAGCGAACCCTAAATCGCGAAATGGAATCGTCCAAATTTTTGATCAGTATCTTGAAACACTCGTCGTCAACGCGAAGAGATTTTAATCCCCAACCACGCGTTGTAGACGGGTATACGCGTTGCTTTATTTTGCGAGGCTCCCTAAATGGATTACTAACCACGACGCTCGAAGTATACAATGCGCATGGTACTCAAAACAACCACTTTCTACAACACCACCCAAATTGCTATTTATAAATTGTTTTTCCAACCAAACTGATAACAAAGCATTCAAACGACAAACACTTTCTTACAGCGGAAACCAAGAGCTTAATTAATAAGAGACAATCACTGTTCAAAACTGAAGGTAAATCTGCTGCAGGAAATGCGTGTCGAACTCAAGTACAGGAAGCCATTGCAAACGACAAGAAAAAGTTTTATCAAAGAAATATTCAAAACTAAATTGTTAGACACTGTGGCATAAAGCAAAGCAAAGATACCAGTAGCCACTTTGAAATTGCAGATGCTATCAATAATCATTTCAAGGAAATATCTCAAAGATTCCTGAGCCTTGAGAGACAGAGAGGCTCCCTTGTTTTTTGCCTAATAACAAACCTGTGAAAATAACAGGGTGGGAAAAAAAATGAGTGTATCTAAATCTGCAGGCCCTGACAACCTTCCTAATGAATAGGTAAAGGAAGCGCGTTCTGGATTTTCTTTTCAACTGTTTTTTTTTTTTTAACGTGTATTAATGGCCCTTTTTTTAACGTGTCTTAATGGGCTTATTTTTTTACATACATTTCATTACAATGACAATTACATTTTGTATGTTGTTTTATTTCTACACATTCATTTCTTTTTCTTCTTTTGACTCAGCGATAGAAACTAAACATTGTTAAAAGCATTTTATAGAGAATGATACAGTTTTCTATAAAAACAAGAAATTACATCAGCATTATTTACTATAGAAATATATTTTAAATAGGTATGCTGTTGTTTTCTATAGAAGTGCTGCAAATTTCTGTAGAATTCAGTAGTTTTCTATAGAAAACTGCCACATTTTTAAAATCCTTTATAGAATTTTCGTTACATATTCTTTTGAGATTCTATGAGATACTTTGGAAATATTTATAAATTCTGTATAAAATATTTGTTTATATATTTTCTATAAAAATATTCTATAAAATTATATAAAAACATTTTTCATAAAATAAAAAAGTGGGACACTTTTCTATACAAATTCCTTAGAAATCTCATAGAATTCTTTCAGATATCTTATAGAGATTCTAAAAGAAGTCTATAATAAATCTATAGTAATACTCTATGAAATTTATATAAGGAATTATATAAAAATCTAATAGAAATTCTATAGAACATTTTTGAAAGGGATTAGTCTATCACACCTAAATCTGTGGGAAACATTGTCAAATGGTCAATCTTTAAACAGTAATCGTTTAAGTTTAATAACATGGTATCTACACTCCTGGTCTACTTGTAAAAATAATGTTATAACCTTTTGTACATCGCCCACAAATATGCCTAGAAACATTAAACAGCAAGATGTCACAATGATTTCTGTAACTCATTGTGGTATTCTATAATTGTATGCTATTTGCTTGGAGCTGGCATGATATAACAAACATTTTTAGTAAACTGACCACCTTCTGAGTCAGATGAGACAACGTTTTGTTGTTACAGTAGACTAAACCAAATAAAGTTCACACACGCATATATCTGTCTCTTATACACATCTAGATGTGTATAAGAGACAGTGACTACTCATACGTATACAACAGAAAAACACGTCGCATGGAC
>NW_022698618.1:2519-4185 GCF_011630105.1 Anneissia japonica
ATATATAAATATATCCTATATAAAATAATCAAAATAATGAATAATATGCATCAATCTTCACACTCGGAATAAAATGTTTTTTTTTTTTTTTAGTTTTGAAAACAAATACTTTTTTTCGAGGTAGTCTTTCTTAACTTAACAGGTATTGTATTCTAAAATTTTACACCCATACACAAAATCCAAAATTTACCTAAATTAGTTTAGCATTTTGACATGGCTAAATTATATTTGTAATATACCTTCTTGTATAACTATGACAAAATTATTTTCAAAATAATTAGATAAACTATGTGGTAATCTATTATTAAATAAGCCTGATTTAAAATTCAAAATTAATAATTTATGAAACTTAAATACATCTAAAATGTTAAGCTTTTTTAATAAAGGTACAGGATGAGCCCTAAAACTAGAAAAAAAAAGTAATACATCTGGCACACATTTTGGAGTGAGTATTAAATGCAATTCGTAGGTGCTGCCCCATAACTCAATTATACCAAAATTCATGTTGGGTAGAATAAAAGGATTATAACGCATAACCAATGTTTCCTCGGGGACACAGTGCCGTAACTTAAATAAAATGCCAGCTCTCTTTTTATATTTTATTCTTTAAATCGGATATACATTCTTAGAAATTAAGATATTTATCGAGTTTAAAACCAACAAAGTGGCTCTAGAGGCAATTTATAAAGAGTACAAATATGAAAACCAAGATCATCACTCACACACGTTCATTCGCCATGAAACCGTTCTGTAATAAAAGTGAGGGCAGCTTTTCTTTTACATATAATATATAAAATACTTAAACTGTAAATTCACATTTTTAAATGACGGAACTTACAACATTGAACGAGGACAGAAACATGGGATCCTTTAATGTACTGGTAGACGTTGGCCAGACAGTAGAGTTGTCAGTTATTTCCACATTTTGTTTAGTATTCACATAGAATATGTCCTAATGCCAAATATCTAAACTAGTAAATATTTAACTAAATCATTACCGTATTTTTTACATAGACATATGTAATATAAAATAACAACTGAACCTAAAACCATACTCGGTTATTATAGACATATTTCAACCGTAAACAAAGAGGCCATAGTAGATATTTAACAACATCATACAGGCACGTTGTGTATTATGGGTCGGGGATTTAGGGTGTTGCGACGAACCACCCAAAAACTGTAGAAGGTCTGGATTAAAAAACGAAAAATTGATATTCGTAAATATATTTACAATGTTTTATAGAGTATCAGATATAAGGGTCAACTTTCCACTGAAACGAACCTCCCACAAAATATAGATAAGTCACGCTACGGGCCTAATCATACCATAAGCATACGGTGGCTCACGATCTATTGTAACAGCTCTACGAAAAGCCACCGATCTCGAGGGTGGCCTCTTTGAGAGTTTATGTAAATAAGATTATTCGCGTTAGCAAAGCCAAGATTTTATCAGTGTCGATTGACTATAAGCTAAATATGATACCTCATTTCAACTGTATAATTAGAATCCTTGCAAGTAATATAGGAATGTTAAATAGATTAAAACATTATTTTTCAGCTGAAATCCTCATTGCGTTATACCATACACAAATGTTTCCATACTAGTCCGGTGGCTTATGTCATCCCGTGGGAATTTCGTGATCATTTTGTTTTTGTTTTTTAA
>NW_022698619.1:0-1178 GCF_011630105.1 Anneissia japonica
CGCCAACCTACAGGTACTAAATTCATTACACTATTTAAATTTACTCATCTTGACACAATTATCCTGTCCATCAAATTCATTGGATGGTGTTATTTTCTGCACTTGCTGTTATAATATGAAAGAATAAGAAAAGATATTTTCAATTTAATTTATTTTTGTATTACACTGGGCATGCTTAATTTGTGGCACTCCACATCTCAAGTAGTGAAAAAAAAGTGAGGTTTATTTAGTAACCATTCTTTATTGTAGAGCCAGACACAGCTGTTCCATGTTGCCTTCGGTCAAGAAGCCGACCCAAACAAATCATATTTTATGACGGACACAAATTTTGTGAAGGTACAGGAGATCATCCTGGATGACCTCGTAGGAGTAGTCCTCAAATACGATCAAGGTTTGTTAAAATTGCAAAGTTTGAGTTGAATTCTAGCTTGGTGTTAAAGGTGGTTGCCTTCTTATCTCAGGGTGCTATGTTCAAATCTTATATGCACAGCACTTTTTGAGTTGTTCAGGTTTTCGATCTGGTTATCAATTGATATGTAATTTTAACTCTTCAAAGTAAATTGTCTGTATCCAATACAGGCTAATTTATTACCAAAGTATAGCCTGGTTCTCACGAGAGCCCTAGTATCCGGATAGGAAGCTAACCGTTAGCGCTAACCGTTAGCACTTGGCGTGATCGGGCGTGAGAACGCCCGATCGGTTAGCGCTAACTGTTAACGGTATCCGGATACCGCTAACGGTTAGCAAGCGCTATCAGTTAGCAAGTTGAGGGCGTTTCTATCATCAAATAATCACACGTACAAGTTTACAATTTCCAGTTTCTTATTAGCCAGTGATTCGATCATCATATTGTTGGTATCCGGATTGGGATTTTCTAGCATGGACGCACAGCAGCTAACGGTTAGCAGCCGTGTGAGAACATAGCCTGAATGTGTCCCCTATATTAGCCAATTTTACTGCCCAATTTATTATTGCTACCCTTATGTGACTAACTTTGATGTAATCTACTATAGCTGAATTGCCCACAGAGTAACTATGCAGCATACTGTAGGTTGATTGGTTTAGCCTAAAAAATCTACCCTGTTGATAGGTCAGAAATTAGACTGGGCTCCAGTCCCTAATCTTTGTTTTTAAATCGATTTTGTCACCAATGGCGTTCCATATTACCTATTTGCTTG